>NC_056727.1:136331537-136494658 GCF_019279795.1 Protopterus annectens
TGTGGCATGAGTGTCAAAGAATTTAGGAGCATGGCACCCACCCGAAATAAAAAAGACCACAGTAAAGAACTTCTCGAAAGCCGACTTCACACTTAAGACTAGTGTGGTCTCCTTTAAGGCCCCCGAGCCGGCGGTAAACATTACTCAAACTGCTGAATCACTTACAAATGCCTTCTACCAGCACCTGCAGGGCTGCATGGATCAGGCAATCCCAAGCAAAACAAAGACTCTTTGTACCAAAGGCAAGCGTCCAGTCTGGTGGACCCCAGCCATAAACAAACTCTACAACAAAAGGAGAAAGCTATTACAAGATAGAGCAAAATCCTTAAAAGGTAAGACACCGCTGATCACTATAAGTAAAAAGCTAAGAGCTCTCATAAAATCATCCAAAGCTAATTTTGAGAAAAATAGCTAAGGACTCTAAAGACAACCATAAGGCATTCTTTAGCTATGTCAGAAACCTAGGAGGAAACTCCCAGATATGCTCAGAATTAGTTCAAAATGATGTGAAGATTACTGATCCTACAGACATTGCCAACATACTGGCTGACAGGTTCAGTGCAAACTCCCTCTCCCTAAAGGAGAGATATCTATACCAAATGATTGTAGCCCCCCAAACATCTCTAACGCCCAGGTGAGAACTGCTCTCTCCAAGGCAAAGAACACATCATCCATGGGACCTGATGGTGTCCCCGGCTGTGTGCTCCACGAACTCAACGAGGAATTAAACCCACAGTTAGGACAGCTGTTTAATCTTAGTCTCACCTCCGGATACGTACCCAGGGAGTGGCGCACAGCGACTGTGGTCCCACTACACAAAGGCGGTGCCTCCACCAACCCTGGAAATTACCATCCCATTAGCTTGACAAGCCTTATCTGCAAAGCCATGGAGAGGATCATAATGGATCTCATAAATAAAGACATAGGGAATTTGCAGACTTTGGATCCAACCCAGTTTGGCTTTGTCAAAGGCAGATCATGCCTTTTAAACTTGGTTGACTTTTTCGAAACAGTCACCAAGGCCATTGACGAGGGAAAGGCAGTCCATACAGCCTACCTAGACCTGGCGAAGGCTTTCGATACAATACCCCACCCGGGTATCATTGAAAAACTCATCAACTTAAATGTAAACCCATACATTACAAGATGGGTTGCAAACTGGCTGAGTGACAGAACCCACAGGGTCAGAGTTGCTGGCGCCATGTCAGACTCAAAGCCTGTCACAAGTGGTGTCCCACAGGGCTCAGTCCTGGGCCCACTCTTGTTTGGCATCTACTTTTCTGAAGTACAAGCAAACACAGGAGGGTTATGGCTGACAAAGTTTGCAGTTGACTGCAAACTGGGCGCCGTAGTCGAAAACACATCTGACACAGATATCCTTCAGAAGGGTCTCACAGAAACGGATAACTGGTGCCAGAGCCATGGCCTAAAGTTAAATGCCAAGAAATGCATAGTCATACCCTTTGGGAAAAACAAGGTTACCCCTAGCTACCATATAGGTGGCAATCCCCTGATCACAGAAGAAGTTATCAGGGACCTGGGAACCCAGGCTGACAGTAGCCTTTCATTCGACACTCATATTGCTAAAGTAGTTAGGAAGACCTTCTACATTGCCCACCTTATCATGAAGGGATTCACATCTAGATCAAGGGAGGTCATAGTCTCCCTATACTCATCACTCATCAGACCAATGATTGAGTACAATGCCCCATTCAGAATGTATCTGACCCGACACTTGCAGCAGCTGGAGAGGCCACAAAAGTTCCTCACCAAAAGGATAAAGGGTCTCAAAAATCTGTTTTATGCTGCCCGACTGAAAGAACTCCAGTTATATTCAGTTGCTTACCGCTTGCTCAGAGGTGACCTGTGCCTGACATACAAGGCCATGTCAAACCCAGATTTGATGAACATGCTTCATCTCAAAAAATCTAGATCCCTCAGAGCCACAAGGGCGGGAGACTTAAACCTCAACACGGTTATTAATAGGACGTGCTGGAGGGATAGATTCATCACCCAAAGACTCCCTATGCTGTGGAACAAAATCCCGGTTTATGTGAGGCAGAGCACCTTGCTGGCCTTGTTCAAGAGGAATCTTGACCAATGGATGGGAGATCGCAAATACACCCCAGGGGTTACCTCAGTGTCACTGCTCAACAGAGGCACAGCAAAATAATGGGCATAGTTTCTCCAAACTAAAGGGGTGGCGTAAGCCACAAAACTTTGGGCTAGGCTTGTAAATGCCCTTGGGCAGATAGCCTAGTATGAACCTATGAGTAGAGAGTGGCGACAGTTGGCACAACACCCTGACCCCATGTAGAAAAAGGGAAAAGGAGGTTAATAATGATGGTGAAGAACATCAGTTTTGTTTTATTGGGATTGAGGAGCAGTTTAAATTTTTAAGACAAGTTTCGATTGAAGAGTGAGAAGTGAGTGATTTCTTAGAGTTTGTATATTATGGGGTGCTGTATGTATTAAAGCTGAATCCTCTACGTATTGTACTATATTTGCTTGTTTTATGCCAGTGTAATGCTTGTATATAAAGTATTTGAGAGGGGTTCTTAGTATAGAGCCCTGAGGGACACCTATGGTAACTGGGATAGAAGAAGAGAGGTCATGTTGCCATTTGACTACTTGTTGCCTTACAAATATATAACTAGGGAACCACATAATGGAGAATTGAGAGAAGCCTATAGAAGAGAGATGAGTGAATAAATGTTGGTGTAATGATATCAAAAGCTTTAGATAAGTCTAGGAACATGGATGACACCTTACTGTTTTTCCTGTACTGGATGTTCATCGTGTATACAGCTGCAGTCATAACAGATGGGTTCTCCTGCCGTCAGGCGGGTCCTCGGTCGGCCGAATTCCAAAGTCTAGGTCCGGCGTCTGTTGTCGCTTTCTTTCCTGACGTCAGTGTGACAGGGGTATATAAGACACAGCCGACGCCATTTTCTCCAGTCTTTTTTGCCGCGCGGTGCCCGAAGCAGAAGCAGTTCGCAAGTGCCGGTCAGCCAGCTCCTGAAATTACGAAAATTTGGAAACCGAAGTCTTCTTTAAAGCTAAGTACCCTGTTGGGGAAACTTTTCTTGCCTCAGACCGATGTCAGACAAAGTTAACAATTGCATTTCTTGTGGGAAGCAAATACCGCATAAGGATTTCCATTCCCTCTGTATACCTTGTTTAGGCCCAGACCACAACGTCTCGGGCTGTCGCTTTTGTGCTACTTTCAATAAACGCACTATTAAGCGTCGGGCGGAGTTCGCCCAGCACTTTTTTGGTAAAGCTTTTAATTATAAAATGTCGTCGGAGTCTCAGAGTACTGTTTTGTCCAAAAAACGCAAGGACAAAGACCGACACGCGAGGTCCGCGGTCTCCACTGACACCACACCAAAACCGGCTACACGTGCTCCAGTTCTCAGCGAGGCACCTACGCAGCCCCTGACTACCGACGACACTTCTCTGGCGGTGTCTTCTGTAACCGAGACCGCAGGTTCCTCTGCCCATACCCTGACTACAGCTGCTGAAGCCACTGTGAGTGTTGAGCCTCTTAATGTGGACAGGTCCACTTCCACCCATGGTATATTCAGACCTTCTTCTTCCTTTTCCATAAAGGCCTTTACTAAGTCTAAATCAGCCATGCATTCCAAGAGGCCTGTTGCACAGGGCCCATCTCCAGGCCCCATGCCTAAAAAGCAGATGCTCAAAATGGCTGAGGATTTAATTACTCTGATCAGGGGTTCCCAACCCCCACCGGACAAGAGACCCATAGTGGAAGAAGATTCTCCCTCTTCTGACCAGGGCTCCATTATTTCAGAACATTCTGATGAAGAGGAACATTCGTACTCCCCTTTTGAAGATTCTGATGCAGAGCAGTCCATCCCTTCTGTATCCCCCCCAGAGGACTTTTCTTTCGGGGAAACCTTGCATACCTTGAGGGAACACTTCCATTGGGAAGGCCAAGATTTTTCAGATTCCAAGAAAAGGCTTAGGGAATTTCTTTTGCTACCTCAGCACAGACCTCTGGCGATACCTCCTGTCTTGGACATTCTTGATGATGTTTACTCGGAGGCTTGCCTTAATCCGGATTCCCTGCCTCCTGCCCCAGTCAAGCCTGATAGGTACTACAGAGTTCCTAACTCACACCAGTTTCTTTACAAAAGCCATAATGCTGATCCAGAAACCATTTCTCAAGGCCCCAAGGGAATGAAGGCCTCTACTGCTAAGAATCCATTACCTTCCGAGAGAGAGTCTAGATCCGTAGAAAGGTGGGGAAAAAAGGTATATACCTCGGCCACCCTAGCCATGAGGGCCTTAAATTGTCAGTTCCATATGCTTAAATATCAGCAGTTTCTGTTATCACAATTAAAGAATAAAATGTCACAACCTGAACAACCAGATTTGAAGGAGTTGCAGGATATGATTCATAGTGCAGAATAAGTGGGTAAACACACCTTACAATGTGGCTATGATGCTCTAGGGGCCTCAAGTAGAGCTGCTGTTACAGGATCAGTCATTCGTAGACATGCCTGGCTTGGGGAACAAACCTTGCCTGATCATGTTAAGGCTAAACTACTAGATTTATTTATTTTATTTATTTATTTATTTTATTTTACATTTGTTGACCGGGATGGTCCGACTGGATATATGTCCATTTTCAGCGGAGGCCCGGGGAGAAAAGCTCCACATTAACAGTAGGAAAAATACATATTAAAGAAAAACAAATTATTCTCTTTGGTAGTTTAAACAAAAAGATAAAAATACTATAAAGTATATAAAAATAGACTACCCTAGATATTGAGGGAAAAAGAAAAAAAAAAAGAACAGACACAGGATACGACATGCTTTTTTCTCTTTCTAGTCTGACCATGAAGAAGAAAACTTATGACCAGAATTCAAGGGGAGGGGGGATAGAAGGGGAAGAAAGAGAGAGTGGTCATCTGGGATTTAAAGGTTAGACCTGAGAAGGAAGAGCTCACTAACTAAGGGAGAGTTAATCTGGACTTGCACATTGACAGAGCCAATGTGATTTGAGATGGAGAATTAGTCTTTTTTTTGAATAGGTTTAGGGAGGAAATGATGGTGAGACTGGGGGGGAGGGAGTTCCATTTTTTTCCAATGGCATTGGCAAACAGTGCATCACCCCCTGCGTTATTGGACTTGATAGTTTGAGCAAGTAGCTTATTTGAGGAGCGTAAACTATTGAGATTATTGTACGGTTTAATTAACTTTATCAGTGCAGGAGTTTTGTCAGGTTGTTTCAGAATTTTAAAAGCCAGAATTAGTTGGCTTTGCTGGAGAAGGTTAGGGAATTCGATCCAACCCAAGTTTTGTAGGTTGGTACAGTGATGAGTTCTATAAGGCATCCCGCTGACAAATCTGGCAATATGATTATAACAGGATGATAGTTTATTAAGGTCAGTTATATTAAGATTCGTAAGAATGGGGGAGGCATACAGGAGGGTAGAAAGAAGATGAGAGCGGGCAGTGGCCATTTTTGCACATGGAGTAAGGAAGGATTTTAAGCGATAAAGTGACCTGATTTTCTTGTTAACAGTTTTAGTAGTCTAAGTTTATTATCAATGGAAACCCCTAATAGTTTAGTATAGGAATCCGGGGAGATAGTAGTTCCATTTTTGGAATGTATAGTAAATGTTGTGGGTATGGACTTTTGTGCAGGGTGGAAGAGAACCAATTTGGTTTTCTTTGGATTTAGAATCAGTTGCCGTCCCAATAGCCAAGTCTCAACTGCAGTAAAACAGGATTGTGTTTTAGTTAATAGGTTAGCAAGAGATGGATCCGAACAGACTAATGTCGAGTCGTCTGCATATTGAATACAGATGGCGTCTGGGATGGCTTTGTAGAGGTCATTTATAAAGATTGAAAAGAGAAGAGGTCCCAGTATGGAACCTTGGGGAACTCCTATGGTGTTGGGTAGGAGGCTAGAAAGCTTATACTGCCAGAGTACCGCTTGTTGCCTATCAGAGAGATAGATAGATGCTCCTTTACAAAAGGATGTATTATTTGGTACTAGTGCTGAGGAGATACTACGGAAAATGGAAGAAAAAGCTAAATCTATGCAAACTGTCAAAGCTTTTCTACAGGTACAACCACCACGTTTTAGCAGAAATTGGTCTTCAAAAAACTGGTCCTTTCCAGCCACAGACAAGCCCCAAAGAGGTAGATACAGGCGCACAAGGGGCAGAGGACAATCTCAAGGATCATATAGAGGCAGACAGTGGCAGTCTCCAGCACCAAGAGGTGGCGAAGACAGTGCACAACAATACAGGAAACAAACCCAATGACTTTCCCCTTTGCATGCCAAGCAAGGCTCAGGTGGCAGCACCCTTGGGAGGAAAGCTGGCATTATTTTCAAAAAATTGGCATATTGTCACAAAAGACAAATGGATCCTGGATATTATAAACAGAGGCTACAGATTTCATTTTCACACTCTTCCAAAAATGGGAGGCATGCTGAACCTGCCACACAATCAAAGGGCAGAGGCTCAAATACAAATTTCAAAGCTCATGGATATGAAAGCTATTCAAGAGGTACCTACTCACGAACAAGGTCAAGGTTTTTATTCCAGACTATTCCTGGTACCAAGGAAGGGAACCAACTGGAGACCCATTTTGGACTTATCCATCCTAAACACATTCCTACTCGTACCAAAATTCAAGATGCTGACCTTACAGCAGCTTCTTCCCATGCTGAGCAAGGAGTCTTGGCTGGTAACATTGGACCTCAAGGAGGCATACCTGCATGTCCCAATCAGACAAAGCGGCAGAAGATACCTCCAGATTTCTTGCAGGTTCAATCCACTATCAATTCTCTGCATTGCCCTTTGTTTTATCTACTGCGCCCAGAGTATTCACGAAATGCCTGGCATCAGTAATTGCCTACTGCAGACTTCAAGGGATACAAATTTACCCTTATTTGGATGATTGCCTGATCCAAGCGGACAGCAAACACATACTTCTGGAACATCTGGCTTATGTAACACGGTTATTGCATTCTCTGGGATACACAGTCAACAAAGAGAAATCCAGGCTAACACCATCTCAGAAAATAATTTTCCTGGGTGCCAGCCTGGACACAAACACCCAGATGGCCTATCTTACGCCAGAAAAACAGGGGCAACTAACTCAGTACTTCAAGATGCTAGCAATTTGTACCAGGCTAACTGCAAGGAAAATCCTGCAGGCTCTGGGCATCATTGCATCTTGCATTCTTCTAATCCCATGTGCAAAGTTGCATATGAGGAAACTTCAATGGTACCTAAAAAACCTATGGTCTCAACACAGCCACAGTTTGGAAACAATATTACCACTAATTCCATGCTTGCAAAAGGAATTTCTATGGTGGGCCCAAGCATGCCAAACAAACACAGGTCTACCATTCTGCAAGCCTCAAGCAAATCAAGTCATCACAACAGATGCCTCAGACTACGCCTGGGGGGCACACATGACAGACAGGTGCATTCAGGGCAAATGGTCCCAAAAGGAAAAGCACCTTCACATCAATCAAAAGGAAATGCTAGCAGTAATAAATGCAATAACAGCTTTCAAGGACCTCCTGCATCCAGGGCAATTATTGATAAGAACAGAAACCACCACAGTAATGTGGTACATAAACAAACGAGGAGGAACACATTCATACCCCCTGTGCAGGCTGGCCATGTCACTTTGGAACATGGCTCTGGAATGGCAAATCGAGCTTCAAGCACGGTACCTGCCAGGTTTGGAAAACACGCTGGCAGACAATCTAAGCAGAAATATGACAGACCCGCACGAATGGAAGTTGCATCCTCAAGTGTTTACAAAGATAATCCAAGCGTGGGGAAGGCCAGACATAGATCTCTTTGCCTCCCACAAGAATCATCAATTGGCAAAATTCTGCTCAAGGACATTTCATCCAAAGGCCTGGAGAGTGGACGCCCTTTCTTTCAGTTGGGCAGCAAGGACAGTTTACACCTTCCCACCTTTGCCTCTACTGCCCAAGGTGCTCTTGAAAGCAAGAGCAGACAGACCAAAGATGATACTGATTGCTCCAGACTGGCCAAGACAACACTGGTACCCACTCCTGAGGAGCCTAACACATTCTCCTCCCTGGACCCTACCTCTAATGCCTCTTCTCCTGACTCAGCACAGCTACAAAACTCTTCACAGTCAGCTGAAAACACTCAATCTGGCTGCATGGAAAATTCCTTAACACCACAACAGACCCTACTCTCCAAGGAGGTGCAGGATGTCATTTTGGAGGCCAGAAGGCCATCTACTAGAAAAGCTTACTCCGCAAAATGGAAACAGTTTTGCGCTTGGAATGAGAAAAAGGGCCAGGATCCTAGAAAACTGAATTTGCCTCAGATATTACAGTATCTAGCTGAGCTGTTGAACAGTGGACTTTCATTTTCCTCCATCAAAATCCATGCCTCAGCCATTTCTGCAGAATACAACACTGATCCACCCTTATTCTCTCACCCACTCTTAAGGCAGTTCCTCAGAGGGGCTAAGAATATAAGACTCCCAAGGAAACAACCAATACCAGCCTGGGATCTTAATTACATTTTAGAAAAATTAACATTGCCTCCCTTTGAACCAGCTGCCTCAACAGATTTGCAATATGTGTCCTGGAAAACAGCTTTCCTTCTGGCTATTACCTCAACTCGTAGGGTCTCGGAACTACAAGCCCTCATGGCTGTGCAGCCCTTTCTCATCTTCCATCAGGACAGGGTTTCCCTACGAACCAGCCCGTCATTTATGCCCAAGGTAGTATCCAGGGTAGCTTTAAATCAGGCCATACACTTACCTACCTTTTACCCCAATCCTCAAAACAAAGGGGAAAGGCTGCTACATTCCTTAGACATCCATAGACAGCTACGTTACTATTTGGACAGAACAAAGCCTTTCAGGAAATCAGAACAACTCTTTGTGTCCTATGCTGTAGGAGCTCAAGGGAAGCCAATTTCCAAACAGACAATTTCAAAATGGATAGGCCACTGCATACGGTTTTGTTACTCCTTTCATGGCAAATCTGTACCTACAGGCATCAGATCCCACTCCACAAGGGCCACAGCTACCTCTGCAGCCTTCCTCAGAGGAGTCCCTACCAAAGATATTTTGGAGGCAGCCACTTGGAGTTCTGTGCATACCTTCACTAAACACTACCACCTACCTTTATACTCCAAAACTAGAGCAGGCTTTGCCACTGCTGTGTTGCAGGGCATTCTGGCTCCTCCCAGTTCCACTTAGTGCCTACCACCCTGTGCGTAGCTTTGGGATTCTACCCATCTGTTATGACTGCAGCTGTATGCACGATGAACATAGTACAGTTTTGTACCTACCATAAATGTAGATGTTCGAGTGCTAATACAGCTGCAGTCCAGGTTTCCCTCCCTCCTTCCCCTCTGGGTACAGACCTAGTGGCTAACTCCTCATCTTACAATCTGATTGGGTTATCCTTCTATGGTGTATTTGCTTGCAACTACTGATTTTTGATTATATTGCATTGCATGATTATATATAATTTATATATAAATATTTTGCCTTCCTTCTGGGGGCACCTGACATCCGGGGCAAGAAAGACTGAAGAAAATGGCGTCGGCTGTGTCTTATATACCCCTGTCGCACTGACGTCAGGAAAGAAAGCGACAACAACCGACGCTGGACCTAGACTTTGGAATTCGGCCGACCGAGGGACCCGCCTGACGGCAGGAGAACCCATCTGTTATGACTGCAGCTGTATTAGCACTCGAACATCTACATTTATGGTAGGTACAAAACTGTACTTTCATAATGTTGGTGAAGCAAAGGAGAGCAGTAGTTATGCTTTGGTGAAGAATGAAATCATGGTGCATTTTTAGAGAGTAGGTTATTTGACTTTAGGTGATGTAGAAGCTGAGCAGGAATACATTTTTCCAACTGTTTTTAATAGGGGAAAAGGTTTTGCAGTGTGCTTGTAGCTATTGCACTCTGTAGATGTGCCTCCTCTTTGTAAAGGTGTAATCAAATATTTTTTTTGAGATGGAAGGAAAGTATTTCCCCAGATGTAAATCTGTTTATCAGTATAGAAACCAGAAAAGTAATTGCATCTGCAGCCATTTTTAAGTAGCCTGAATGAAGTTGGTCAGCAGCTAAAATGGTTGTGTTTAGCTTAGTTAGGAGTCTTTTAATAGTGGAGGTAGGTATTGGGCTGAAATCCGATAGGTGAGGATATTTAGTAGAAGGCTGCAGGTACTGAGAAGGGTAGTGGTGGTATTATTTTGTGAGGGACATTATTGTCTGTGTAAAGTAGTTGTTAAACTGTGTAGGAATTGAATCAGTAGTCTTGTTGGATGTAGGGTTAGTTTGGCCTGTATGTAAAAGTTTGTTTATAGATGTCCTGAAGAGTTTTTGTTGTTTTTGTGTTTATTTTTGGAGACACTTATGGTTTGCATGTCATGCTTTTTTTGATGTGTTTTCCTATTCCTTAGGTGCCTAAAAAGATGAAATGTATTTTTCATTCGATTTTTGAACCACTTTTTTTCCAGGCTGTAGCATTAATTTCTTAGATCTGATGTCATTTTCATTCATTCCTCAACATATGGTCTCAGATCCAATCTTGGATCTGCCTCAGCTGCATTTACTTAGACTCTCGGATCTGACTCTCAAGCTCCTCTTTGGAGTCCAGGGAGCACAGAAAGCACTCTCCTGCCATATCTCTGAAAACTGCTCCAGCCTTAGGAGCCATCAGCTAAGTTACCTAAAAGATTAGATCCACATCAGGGACGCTCTAATCTCCTCGGTCTCGGAGCCCTCATTTTTCACCAGACCCTATTTCCCCACAGCTCTGATCATCCTTTTTACAAGAGACTCCAAAGAGAATGTCTTGCCTCCCTTCCACGTTGTCCTCTATCAGGCCTCCCGGAGTCTCACAGAGCCAGATTTGGATAGATTGATGAGGAAGTTGCTCAGGGCTCAGTTTCAGATGAGAGGGTATCACCGTCTCAGTCTGCCATCTGATCCGTGAGCCTCCAACCTGTATCTCATCCAGTTGTCTCTCTTTCTCTGATCCGTGCAGTGATTTCAAGCCCTTGGATCCAAGAATTCAGAGTGTTTATTTTTCAGACCCAAAGACTGTTGGGGCTTTGATTTCACCTGCATCTTTGACACGTTTAGCGCTGATCCCTTCAGAGCAGGACGAGTCTCAGAGCCAAAGTTTGAGTTGGTTCTGGGTGGGATAGTTTCAAATCTGAGGTTTTTGGAGCCGCCACTTCTCCTTGGTGCTTCAGCTCTGGGTAGCTTGGGTCCAATTCCTCCCTCGATGCAGGAGCCTGGGCAGGGTTGGGACTCAGCAGTGCCTGGAGCCTTGGCTCCAGTGAGGCCAGCAATGACTCTTCCCAATCCTTCTGCCTTTGAGGTGGCGGAGAGGGTTTTTCTCTCACTCGAGAGTCCAGTCTACTCTTATCTCTTCAGATCCTACTTCAGATCTGAGTTCTGATAATCAACCTGTTCCACAGAGACAGTGGTTCATTTGAGCTTCCAGGCAGTTCCTCTGCAGTAACTTCCCCTATTTTCCGATATCTCTCCAGTTCATCCCTCTGAAGCACTGAAGAGGCCCCTAGGAAGAAATTGTGCAAAGGGAGGCACATAGATTCCCCTCAGGAATCATTAACTGAAGACACCGACTTTGATGAAGGGGTGGGGCGGGTCCCCAAGGTCTCCGCCAGAAGAAGTCTTCTTTGGAGATGTGGAGATCCTTGGCCAGAAAGATGTATGGTCTTCCAATGCCCATTCCCAGGAGGAGTCAGTGTTCATAAAAGCCTTTAGGCCCAGCCCATCCACTGGTGGATGGACCTTATTGATCTTGTTATCTCTCCAGGCATGGAAGGAACCAGATACTGTAGAACACATCCTTCATCTCTCTGATAAATGTCTTACTCCTCCCAAAGACAGACCTCATTGGAGTAAAGGGAGTTTCTTTGAATGCCATGATTGTGGTGGTGGTAACTAAGAAAGTAGCAGACCACAGCTCTTCTGTCTATCTTCCTAACAGAGAGTCCAGGGTGATAAACAGGTTTGAAAAGTGTGTTTACGCCTCAGCGACCTTTACTTTATGGTCCCATAATTATTAGGCACATTTCACTAGATTGCAGAGAGACTTAATTAAATAACTCTCCAAGTCTCTTCCTGAGTCCATCTTGGTGGAGGAGCATAAACAGCTATCCTTCCAGCTGGCCACCCTTCAGTCTATTTCCAACATGTCCATGAGGCTAATCTCTCATGCAGCAGAAGGTCCCTCACAGGTGGAGGGTTCAACCATTAGCAATCGGGAGACAAGCACCTGGATGTGCTTTTGACTTCACAGTGCCTTTCAAATCTTCTTTCATCAGTGCTCCCTTTGATGGATCTTCCTTGTTTGGCCCTACAGTAAAAGAAACACACTCCTGTAGTGAGCAAGGTGGAAAGACCTTGTCTGCCATGGGAATGTTTTTCTACCCTACAGAGATACTTTTCCAGGAATTAGTTTGGAGGTAAAAAGATGTTTCTGAAAAATCACAAGGTCCCTTCCAGAGCTTACGATGGGAATCTTCTCCCAGAAGCAGGGGGAACGTTCCAATGGAAGATTCCTCCATCGCTGCAGCGGAGGCCGGCAGAACCAAGGGTTTCAAGATATCTTCTCAGATATACCCTTCCAGTTCTCCTGAAGGGTTGCCCAACTGTTCTTATCTAGAGGCAGTTGGGGGTGCTTGTCTCTGCACCCAGAAACCTGGGCATACATCACAAAAGACTTGGGTCCAAAAAAATATATCTTAAGGCTAATTTGTTCCTTTTTTTTTTTTTGCAAACCCCACCGTCCAAATGAAAAGGCTCCCTGATGTTCCACCCAGTTTTGTGGGAGTTGGCAGGCTTAGACTTTCAGAAGCTGTTAGGCAAAATAGTCATCCAGAAAGTCCCACCAGACCAGAAAGGATTCGGAATTTACTCAACGTTCTTTTTAGTGCCAAAGAAGCAGGGGACCGGAGACCCATTCTGAACCTCAACAGTCTAAATCAATTTGTAAAGAACCCAAAATGTCTTTCTTATACATGTGCTGCAGTATTCATAACATGAGGGGAGTCTGCCTGTGGCTGACTCTTAAGTCTGGCTAGTATAAAAAGTCTGTTGCTACTGTGAGGTACGTGCGATGCTGCACCTCAGGAAACTTACATTGATCATAAAGAGATGTCGGGTATAAAGTGGACATCAGCACGTACCAACCTCAGAACTTTTCTGCCACCTATCAGATCACTTGTTCCATTCGTCGCTCGTCAGACAAGTTGCGAACATTGGTTCAGATAAGTACCCCTTTGGGATTCTTTCTTTAATATTTTGGCTACTATATTTTGCTGTGATTGCATATCAGCTAGGAAGGGCAAGTGTCAGTGTGGAAGGCAGATTCCACATAGACTGTCATGACATTTCCTTGTTTTGTCTAGGCAAAGACCATGACCATACCACCTGTGCTATTTATAAGGCCTTCGTACCCAAAACCCTTTGTAGCTGTTTAACTTCCCCCTGAAGTTATGTCTTGAGAATCAGTGTCTTAAGCACCTCGTGCATGACATGGAAGCTGCGTTGGGCCCTTCAGATGAGTCACAACCAAAAAAGGCCAAGAAGCCATGGCCTGATTTACCTGCTGCTCCCTCTGATCCGGACGTCTCTCCAGGGGGCGATGTGGACCAGGAAGCCATCCCGGAGTCTGTAGATGTTTCTTCGGGTACCGAAGTGGAGGCCATGAAGGATCCTACCAGCACGTCCTTGAGGGAATAGTAGTCCAAGTCTGGAGTGGGGGGGGGGGCACAGCTTATTTCTGAAGGCCTCTATGGCATCACCCAGATCATTGTGCAGTAGAATGTTCCTGCCAACATTGTGGAGTGCAGGCTGACATCTGGCCCATCTACCTTCTTAACCACATGGAGGTTCCAAAATAGAAAAAGCTTAAGACTAAACATGTTTCTCCTGACCCCAGGACCAACCACCAGATTGGCAAGCCTTTTCCCAAGGCCTATTCAATGCCTTTATGGCCCTATGTAAGACCTTGGCTCCCTCTCTCCCTTCTCCTGCATTTCCTCCCTATATTCCTTTAAAAACGACTTCTGAGGAGATTTTCTCAGATGATGAGGAATCATCAGGAAATTAATCTTTGGCTTATTCACCCCAAATTTCTTCCCCTTTGGGTTATTCCTCACCAGAAGAAGAATCTAATGACATGGATTCCCCTGGGGAGGATATCTTCTTTGGAGAGACTATACTGAAGATGTGAGAGTTCAAGTGGGACTGCTGCCAGGTATCTGACATCCAGAAAAGGTACTATGACCTCCTACAGATGGATTCCCCCTCTCCATTTGCCATACCCCCTGTTCTGCCACATCCTTAGATGCAGATGCCTTTGCAGCTGCTTTAGAGTGCCCTGATTCCTAGCCTCCAGGCCCCATGTGCCCAGATAGAATTTAAAAGGTGCCGGAGGACTCCAGATTCCTTTTCAAATATCCCCCTGCAGACACTGCTACCATTTCAATCTCTGCAGACAAGGCATCCAAAATGCTGCCTTCTATCTCCTTGCTTCCCTCAGATAAGGAGAACAAAGTCATGGAGAGACTAAGGAAAAAGGCATATAGCTCTGCTACGCTGGGATTTAGGGCAATTAATTATCAAACCCATATGGCCAGATATTCCTTGGCCCTTCTAGCAGATGCAGGAAAGCTACTTTCCAAACTCCCTGATTCTTCCAAAAAGGTTAAGCTCTCCTCCAGTCTTAATTCCTCAGCCGAAGTTACAAGGCACTCCATTAAGTACAGTTATGATGCTGTGGAGGCCTCAGCTAGAGCAGCTGTATCTGGGTCTGTCCTGAAGAGGTATTCATGGGTCAGTATCCAACCTTTGCCAGATGATATTAAAGCAAAGATCATGGATGCTCCTCTGGTCAACAAGGACTTCTTTGGTACCTCAGCTGCAGAACTATTTAAATCTTTGCAAGAGAAGGGCAAGGAGTTGCAAGATTTATGATGCGTCTTTGCTTCCACTATGCCTAGGTTTTAGAGGAATTATCCTACTAAAAACACCTTTGTCAGAAAGGCATTCAGGCCACATTCTTCCAAAAGTAAGAGAGATCCTAGGAAACGACTCTCATCCAAGTCTGCCTTTTCTACTCCTACCCAGAAACAGCCCTTTCAGGCTATGCCTGGTAGTCTCTGACTACCCGCCTCCAGGTCTATTAACCCTTTTGCTTCTTCATCTCTCTCTCTCGCTCGCTCTCTTTCTCTCCGTGCTTCAAATCAGATAACCCAGGACTCTTGTGTTCTATCCATCATCTGACAAGGATATTTTATGTTCTGGAAAATTCTTCGACCTCGGGTACAGGAGACACCGTCAAAGAAATGTCGTCGGTGGTCAGGGGCTGCGTAGGCGCCTCGCTGAGAACCGGACCACGTGTAGTCGGCTTTGGTGTGGTGTCGGTAGAGGCCGCGGACCTCGTGTGTCGGTCCTTGTCTCTGCGTTTTTTAGACAAAACCGGAGTCAGAGTATCCGACGACATAGTATAGTTAAATGCTTTCCCAAAATAATGCTGGGCGAACTCCGCCCGACGCTTAATAGTCTGTTTGTTAAATGTAGCACAAAAGCGACAGACCGAGACGTCGTGGTCTGGGCCTAAACAAGGTATACAGAGGGAATGGAAATCCTTATGCGGTATTTGCTTCCCACAAGAAATACAATTATTAACTTTGTCTGACATCGGTCTGAGGCAAGAAAAGTTTCCCCAACGGGGTACTTAGCTTTTAAGAAGACTTCGGTTTCCAAATTTTCGTAATATCAGGAGCTGGCAGACCGGCACTTACGAACTGCTTCTGCTTCGGGCACCGCGCGGCAAGGAAGACTGAAGAAAATGGCGTCGGCTGGTTCCTTTACACCCCTGTCGCACTGACGTCAGGGAAGAAGCGACAACAACCGACGCCGGACCTAGATTTTGGAATTCGGCCGACCGAGGACCTGCCTGACGGCAGGAGAACCCATCTGTTATGACTGCAGCTGTATTAGCACTCGAACATCTACATTTATATATTTTATGTTCTGGAAAATTCTTCCCTCTTTCAGGGGTATTCCACAACCTCTGAAAGAACAACTGCAGTTTTTTTTCCCCAGGTCATATCCAGCCTTCTTTCTCAAGGCACTATACAGGAAGTGCCACCCTCCCAAGTTGGAGAAGGATATTACTCCAGATTGTTCCTGGTTCCCAGGAAGGATGACCCTTGGAGGCCCTTCTAGATCGTTCCCATCTAAATACCTCTCTGAAAGCTCACACCTTTTGTATGCTAACATTACCCACCCTTCTTGCTCTCATACTTCCCCAGGCCTTTATGGTGTCATTAGACATCAAAGATGCCTACCTTCATATCCCCATTCATCTTTGGTTCAGTAAATTTCTTTGCTTTTCTACTGCTTCCTCATATTTTAGGTTCTGTACTTTGCTCTTTGGTCTGTTTACGGCACCGAGGATCTTCACAAAATGCTTGGTTCCTATCATAGCTTTCTACAGACTAAAGGGTATACAGATTTTTTCCTTACCTAGACAACCTATTTCTCCAGTCCTTATCTCTAGACATCCTTCAGGAGAGCCTCTCCTTCATGGTGCCTCTCCTGGAGAGTTTAGGGTTCACAATCAACTTTCAGAAATCTGCTTTGATCCCTTCCCAAAACCACATTTTTCTTGGCTGCAGGGTTCAAACAGACAGGGTGCTAGCATGCTTACCTCCAGAAAACGTCCTGTCCCTAACTTCCTACTTCCAGGACCTGTTACTCCTCCAATCCCTGACTGCCAGGGAGTTTCTTTGCCTTTTGGGGTTCAAGGCCTACACGATCCACATGCTCCCTTTAGCCAAGTTACACATGAGAAAATTCTGGTGGTTCTTGAGGACAGTTTGGATGCAACACTGTCATCCTCTGGGGTTTGTTATTCCACTCCTGTCTTGCTTGAAAAGGAAGTTAAACTGACAGATACTTCACGTTGCAGGGAAACCAGGTCTACCCTTACAACCACCTCTCCGCACTCAGGAGCTGTACACGGATGCTCCAGATTTAGGATGGGGAGCAGTACTGGAATCCTGGAAAGTCAGAGATGTCTGGTCTCTAGGACAAAAAAGGGAGCACAGCAATATGAAGGAGATGAGGGCCTTGATTTTCACCCTCCAAATCTATAAGCCTATTCTTTCTCCAGGGGTCATAAAGTGGTTCACAGACAATACCATGGTCCTCTGGTATGTCAGTAAATAAGGAGGGAC
Organism: Protopterus annectens; assembly: GCF_019279795.1. NCBI lineage: Eukaryota > Metazoa > Chordata > Ceratodontiformes > Protopteridae > Protopterus > Protopterus annectens. The sequence goes on from NC_056727.1 coordinate 136,348,832, forward strand.
AAAGTCTTACCTCCTGTGCAGACTGGCTTTACATGCCTGGGAGTTACCCTTGCAGAGTCAACTCTCCCCTCAAGCTGTCTACATTCCCTCCACTCAGAATGTTGTGGCAGACACACTGAACAGGGCCATGACTCAATCCCACGAATGGATGTTAACAAAGGGATGTGTTTCTGGACATGGTCCATCAGTGGGGTATACCTCGGGTAGATCTCTTTTCCTCCCCTATGAATTGACAACTTCCCAAGTTTTGTGATAGGGTCCCACATCCCTTGGCATAGAAGGTGGATGCTCTGTCTTTTTCTTGGAAGGGGATGCTTCTCTATGTAGTTTCCCCCTTCTCTAAAAGGTCCTGCTGAAAATCCAGCAGGAGCAACCAGAAATCTTGCTGACAACCCCCTTTTTGGCCAAGACAGCATTGGTTCCCCCTTCTCCTGCATTTAACCAAGGGTAGTCACCACAAGTTACCCCACAGAACGGACATACTTGCACAGGACAAGGGAACTCGAGTACATCCACAGATGTCAACTCTAAATCTGACTCTGGATGATAGGGTTTTGATTCCCTTCAGGCACCTTTTTCTGAGGACATGCTACAAGTTCTGCAGGAGGCCAGAAAACCCACAACTAGGAAATCCCACATTTCCAAATGGAAGAAGTTTTCCATCTGGTGTCTTAAAAAAGGATTTACAAACACTGTTAGTGGATGTCCCAGTGATCCTGTCCTATCTGTGTGAGTTAATGAAGAGTAGACAGCCTTACTCCTCCGTTAAAGCCTATCTTTGTGCTATCTCTGCATGTCTGCTAAGTTTCCTCCTTTAGCTTCCAGGTTGGTTGTTAAACTCTTCTTAAAAGACGTCCTTCATGTCAGACCACCAAGGAAACAAGTTCTTCCTCCCTGGGATCTCAGTTTTGTCTTGGAAAAAACTTACCCTGGCCCCCCTTGAGCCAGCAAGTTCTTCTCTGCAGCATTGCACCTGGAAAACTGTCCTCCTCATGGCCATTTCTTCTGCCAGAAAGTTCTCTGAGTTACAAGCTCTGATGTCTTCCTTTGCCTTTACAATCTTCCATAGAGATAGGGTTTTGTTACTCACTAATCCCTCCTTTATGCCTAAGGTAGTTAATGAGTTATCTCTCAGTCAGTCTATCAACTTTCCAACCATTTTTTCCTTCTCCTCAGTCCTCCAGTGAAAGGATTCTGCACACTTTAGACATACATAGGTAACTCTGATACTATTTGGACAAAACCAAACCAATCAGTAAGTCTGAACGCCTGTTTGTTTATCATCATGCAAGGGCCCTGGGTCAACCTTTTTCCAAGCAGACTATCTCCTCTTGGATTTCAAAAGCTATTTATTTTTGTTACATAGCCAATGGAAAGAATCTCTCTTCTCCTATTAGGGCACATTCCACTAGGGCAGTGTGTTCCTCTGGAGCTTTCTTTAAAGGGTTGGGCACTTGCTCTGTCCTGGAGGCAGCTACCTGGTCTTCTGTTCATACCTTCACTAAACACTATAAATTAGATGTCATTTCCAGGTCCAGAGGCTGGTTTTGCCAGAGATATTTTGCATGGCTTTATGGAGAATGCTTCTACTCCTCCACCCAGTTTGTCCTCTGCATGAACTTTAGTACTCTCCCTCATGTTATGAATACTGCAGCTTATGAATAGAAGGACATGTAATAGTTGTGTAAAAGCTTACCATAACCATAGATGTCATTCTCTTCTATGTGCTGCACTGTTACACCCCCCACCTACCCCCTGATGCTTGCTTGGCTTGTGGTGGCTTGTTTTCCCACACCAAAGATCAGGCTAGTGCTTTTTGTGGCATTCATTTCTGAGGTTGGTAGTGCTTCCATCCGCTTTATACCAGACTTCTCTTTATGGCTGACATACATTTGCTGATGTGCGGCATTGCATGTATAGTGGATATAAGATGTTTACACACCCCTGCTAAAATGCCAGGTTTGTGATATAAAAAACTGAGGCCACAATAAATAATTTCAAAACTTTTCCCCACCTTTAATGTGACCTATAACCTATACAGTCAATTGAAGAACAAGTCTGTTAGGGGGACCATATAAAAAATAAAGTACAATAAGCTGGTTGCATAAGTGTGCACACCCTTAAACTAATACTTTGTTGAAGCACCTTTTGATTTAATTACAGCATTCAGTCTTCTTGGGTACACAGCTGCCATCAATTAGAGAGATTTTGATTAACCCCAAATAAAGTTCAGCTGTCCTAGTAGAAGTTTTTTGACATTTACTCAGTTGCATGCTACAGCAAAAGCCATGGCTCACAGGGAGCTTACAAAGCATCAAAGGGATTTCGTTTTTGAAACGTATCAATCAGGAGAAGGGTACAAAAAAAAAAATTCCACACCATTGGATATACCATGAAGCACAGTGAAGACCGACATCAAAAAGTGGAGAAAATATGGGACAACAGTGACATTATAAAGAACTGGACGTCCCTCCAAAATTAATAAAAAGACAAGACGAAAACTGGTCAAGGAGGCTGCCAAGAGACCTACAGCAGCACTGAAGGAGCTGCAGGCATTTCTGGCAAGTACTGGTTGTGTACTTCATGTGAAAGCAGTCTCCCATATTCTCCATATGTCTGGACTATGGGGTAGGGATGCAAAAGGAAGCCTTTTCTTACACAAAAAACATCCAGGCCTGGCTAAAATTTGCAAAACAATACATCGTCTCCCAAAAGCATGTGGGAAAATGTGAACTTTTTGGCCACAATTCCAAAAGGTACGTTTGGCGCAAAAGCAACACTTCACATAATCAAAACCCCACCATCCCCACGGTGAAGCATTGTAGTGGCAATATCATGCTTTGGGGTTGGTTTTCTTCAGATGGAACTGGGACTTGAGTCAAGGTGGAGGGAATTATGAACAGTTCCAAATACCAGTCACATTTGGCCCCAAACCTTCAGGCGTATGCTAGAAAGCTGAAGAGGAATTTCACCTTTCAACACAACAATGACCCCAAGCATACATCCAAATCAGCAAAAGAATGGCTTCACTAGAAGAAAATTAAAGTTTTGAAATGGCTCAGCCAGAGCCCTGACCTAAAACCAATGGAATATCTGTGGGGTGACCTGAAGAGGCCTGTGCACAAGAGATGCCCTCGCAGTCTGATAGATTTGGAGCGTTTTTGCAAGGAAGAGTGAGTAAATATTGCCAAGTCAAGATGTGCCATGCTGATAGACACCTACCCAAGAAGACTGAATTCTATAATTAAACCAAAAAGTACTTCAACAAAGTATTAGTTTAAGGGTGTGCACACTTACAACCAGCTTATTGTACATTTGTTTTTATATATTTTTTCCCTAACAGATTTGTTTGTTTTTCAATTGAATTGTACAGGTTATAGGTCACATTAAAGGTGGGAAAAGTTTTGAAGTGATTTATTGTAGTCTCATTTTTTATATCACGAAAACCTGGCATTCTAACAGAAGTGTGTAAACTTTTTATGTCCACTGTACCTCACAGTAGCAATACACTTTTTTGTACTGGCTGGATGCACGAGTCACAGTGGCGGACTCCCTCATGTTATGAGTACTGCAGTATATAGAAGAGAAGACATCTATAGTTATGGTAAGATTTTACACAACTATTCTTTTCGGATGGTGATAGTTCAGTCAATTCTTCCTTCGATGGATACACTCTGTCAAGTCTCCAGGATACTTAAGTATCGCATCAAAATGAACAGATGTTCCCAGAAATTCCTGTGATTTCAGCTGGGAGACCGTCATTAACAGTTCAGAGCCCTGCCCTTTGGTCTCACCACAGCTCCCAGGTTGTTCACCACATGCATGGCAGTGGTAGCAGCTTACCTGAGACTGATCAGATTTAGAGTGTTTCCTTACCTAAACGAATGGCTCCTCACCACCCCAACCAGGTAGAGAACTAGTGTTTAGGAACCACAGTCAGTTATGCCAAGACCCATCTACATCCATTCAGGTCTTTGAGTTTATAGGAGTTCACCTGGACACTATCAGTCTATTGGCCATCCTTCCATCAGACAGAGTTTAGTCCATATGATTGCAGGTGAGAGAAATTTTTTCACACCCTTCTCCCTCAGCAAAACTAGATGTTCTTCGTGTTTCACTGTTGCAGTCATCACACTTGGGCTATCTGCCTGCAGGTGGCCCTCAGTTGGCCCAAATACCAGAGTCTTGGGATTTCTGTGTCAGATGCTGTCACATCTTCCATGACGTTAAGGGTATAAAACATGCAGCTGATGTCATTACATCAGCTTTTCTTGCCGTGCTGGTTCCCGAAGCAGAAGCAGTTCGCAAGTGCCGGTCGGCCGCCACCTGAAATTTTCATTTTTCATGTTTCAAACCTGACGTCTTCTAAAGTGGAGTACCCCATTGGGGATCCTTTCTTCTTGCTCTAACCGATGTCAGAGAAAGTTAACAATTGTCTTGCCTGTGGAAAGCAAATACCTCGCAGAGATTTTCACTCTTACTGTGTCACTTGTTTAGGCCCAGACCACAAAGTTCCTTGCTGTCAGTTTTGTGCCTTGTTCAATACCCAAACTATTCGTTGTTGGGCTATCTTTGTCGCTAATTTCTTTCACACTCATTCTCCATATTCCGAAATGGCTTCATTAAGCCATCTGACTACCGATCTTCCGAAAAAACATAAGGATAAAGAGAGACAGACCGCATAAGTCCAAAACTGCCGACAACGTTTCCGTTAAGCTAGTCGCCAGTCCGCCAGTACTCAGTGAGGTGCTTTTGCAGCCCCTGATACCCGCTTCTATAGATTCGCAGGCCTCTATTGAAACCCATTTGGAGTCCGGTATGCAGCGAGATTCTTCAACTATGGAGCCAGCGGATGTCTCTACCTTAAATGGGTCTGGAGCCGCTGTGCAGGCACCAGCTTCTGAGGGTGTATTCAGGCCTACTGATGTTCATATTTATCCGACTACTTCATTTTGACTAAAACGACCAAATTTCTCAGGCCCAGATTTTGCACTACGCCTAGGAAGCTGATGACCAAAGCGCATTGTCAACCTCCCATGCCTCAGAAACAAATGCTTAGAATGGCTGAAGACCTTATTACTTTAATTAGGGGAAGCCAGCCTTCCCACTCTAAAAGACAAAGAATTGATTTTCCTTCTGATTCAACAGACCATAAGTCTGATGACTCTGACCCCTCTAAATACCAGGACATACCCTTATCCACTTATGAGGATTCAGATGCAGAGGATTACATTCCCTCTGCCTCCCCCCAGAGGACTTTTCTTTCGGTGTAACCTTACATATCCTAAGAGAGCATTTCTGCTGGGAATGCCAGGACTACCCTCAGTCTAAACAGAGATTCGGGGAATTTTTAGACTTGCCTCAGCACTGGCCTCTAGTTATACCCCCTGTCCTGGATATTGTTGATGTCTTCATGGAATCATGTCTGACTCCTGATACTTTACCTCCAGCTCCTAGGAAGCCTGACAGGTACTACAGAGTACCTGATTCTCACAAATTTCTCTTGAAAAATCCCACTGCAGATCCAGAGACCATTTCCCAGAGACCTAAAGGTATTAAAGCTACTACAGCCAAAAGCCCTACCCCTTCAGACAGGGATTCTAGGGCTTTAGACAGATGGAGTAAGAAGGTATATACCTCTCCTATTCTTGCCATCAGGGCTTTAAATTGCCAGTTTCATATGTTGAAGTACCAGCAACATATTATGGAACTAATTAAACAAAAAATGTTGATTCCTGATTGTGCAGAAAATAAAGATTTACAAGAGTTAATGCATTCTGCTAACCAAGTTGATAAACATACTTTGCAGTGTGGTTTTGATGCCCTAGAACCATCTTGCAGGGCTACTGTCACGGGGTCTGTTCTGAGAAGGCATGCTTGGTTGAAGGAACAAATCTTGCCAGACCATGTCAAAGCAAAATTACTGGATGCTCCACTAAATCAAGATTGTTTGGTGCAAAAGCAGAAGAAAAAGATGGGAGACCAAGCTAAATCTATGCAAACTGTTAAGGATTTATTACAGGTACAGCCACGTAGATTCAGTTGACATTGGCCTTCGAAGAATTGGTCCTTTCCAGTCTCTGCCAGGCCTTCTCAGCCCAAACCCAGGGGCAGCAGACCACAAAGACTACAGTCTAAGGGTATGCACAGATCTAAGCAATGGAGTGCTCCCACCTCAAAAACAGGGAGTGGTAAGCCACCCTCTTATGGAAAAAGTTCACAATGACTTCTCCTGCATCTTGCCCAGCCATACCCAAGTGCTTGCACCCCTAAGAAGAAAACTCACCCTGCATACAAAAAACTGGGAATACATTACCCAGGACCATTGGGTCTTATACATTGTGTCACTGGAATGCATATTCTACTTCCATCCACTGCCAACCCAAAGCGGATGGCCAGACCTTCCCCCAAACCAGTGGGCAGAGGCCCAAAAGCAAGTACTTTCTCTTCTCAGTATCAGGGCTATTCAGCCTGTTCCAGCAGAGCAAAGGGGACAGGGTTTCTACTCCAGACTATTTCTGGTGCCCAGAAAAGAAAATGCTTGGCGTCCTGTCCTGGATCTCTCAATTCTCAACACCTTCTTGGTGGTACCAAAGTTCAAAATGCTTACACTCCAACACCTACTGCCTATGCTAGCCAAGGACTCTTGGCTGGTCACCCTGGACTTAAAATAAGCTTACCTGCACATCCCGTCAGTTCTCTGCACTTCCCTTTGGCTTATCTACTGTGCCCAGGGTATTCACAAATTGCCTGGCTCCAGCCATTGCATACTACAGGCAGAAAAGCATTCAAATGTACCCATACTTGGACGATTGCCTGATTCAGGCGGACAGTCAGGAATTGCTACTTCAGCACCTGAAATTTGTAAAGAGACTCCTGACTTCTCTGGGGTATACCATCAATAACAAGAAATCTCATCTGGCATCCAGCCAAGAAATTGTATTCCTGGGAGCAAGCTTGAACATAACTTCACAGATGGCATTCCTCACTCCAGAAAAGCAGGTTTATTTGACAAATTACTTCAAACTACTGACCACACAAACCCAGCTATCTGCAAGGAAAATACTACAAGCCCTAAGGTTCATGGCCTCATGCATTCTCCTAATTCGATATGCAAGGCTGCATATGAGGAAACTTCAATGGTACTTAATTTAAAAAGTCTGTGATGTCAACATTCTCAGGCCTGGAAACAGTGATTCCAATCATTCCTTGCCTAAGGACAGAGTTCCTTTGGTGGGCAGAGGCCTGCAAACACAACAAGGGACTCCCTTTCACTCAACCCCCTGCCGCCCAAACCCTGACAGCAGACACATCAGACTATGCCCGGGGGCTCACATGGTAGGCAAATGCATTCAAGGCAAATGGAGCCCAGGGCAAATGCACCTGCATATCAATCAAAAAGAAATGTTAGCTGTACAGAATGCCCTGACAGCCTTCAAATACTGTATCCTGCCAGGACAACTCTTGATAAACACAGACAGCACCACAGTCATGTGGTACATAAGCAGGGGGGGGGTGGACATATTCCTACCCACTCTGCAGGTTAGCCATGGCTCTGTGGAACACAGCCGTGAGCAACCAAGTGCACCTGCAAGCTCAGTTCCTGCCAGGCAAACAAAATTCACTGGCAGACGACTTGAGCAGAAATCTAATGGACCCACACAAGTGGAAACTGGAACCCAATTCATTCAAGCTTCTAATCCGCAGGTGGGGGACACCAGACGTGGGCCTCTTTGCTTCTCCCAGAACCATCAATTGAGGAAATTTTGCACCAGAACTCCCCACAGCCGACCATGGAAAGAGGATTACCCGTCCTTTACATCTATGCCTTTCCCCCTCTGTCCCTCCTCTCGAAAGTACTACTCAGGATCAAACAGGACAGGTCAAGGACTATCCTTATTGCACCAGACTTCTATGTAGTCTGACAATGGTGCCATCCTGGCACCTGCCTCAGACCCCTTCTCTGCTGTCCAGATTATGCATCCTCATCTGCAAACCCTGAACCTAGCAGCCTGGCTTATTCCCTGAATGCATCCCCAGCAACCCTCAGCAAACAGATGCTGGGTGTCATCCTTGAGGTCAGGAGGCCTAGTACTAGGAAATCCTATTCAGCAAAGTGGAAAAGATACTGTGCTTGTAGCCACTCTCATGGGAAGGACACAGCCATGCCCACCTTACCTCTAATCCTAGATTATCTAGCAGAGCTGCTCAAGAAAGGCCTGTCCTTCTCTTCCATTAAGATTCATGCCTGTGCCATCTCAGCTTATTACATACCGAGCCCACCCCTCTTTTATCACCCTCTGGTCAAACAGCTCCTGAGAGGAGCGAACAGTCTAAGACTCCTGAGGAGAGCTCCCACTCCTGCCTGGGATCTTAACTTTGTACTAGACAAGCTCATGCTTCCCCCTTTTGAACCTGCGGCTACAGCAGAGTTAAAATTCCTCTCTTGGAAAACAGCTTTACTTCCAGCCATCACTTCAGCAAGAAGAGTGTCTGAGTTGTAGGCCTTATGGCTGTGGAACCCTTCATTATCTTCCATGTGGACAGGGTTTCCCTCGAGACTTAACCCATCATTTATGCCCAAGGTGGTGTCCAGTGTTGCTTTAAACCATTCCATCCATTTACCAACCTTTTTTCCTAATCCTCAGAATAAAGGGGAAAGGATCCTGCACTCCTTGGACGTGCATAGACAGCTTAGGTTCTACCTTGACAGGACAAAACCTGTCTGAAAATCTGACCAGCTGCTAGTCAGCTTTGCTACAGGGGCAGAGGGCAAGGCCATTTCAAAGCAAACCATCTCCAAATACCCACTCCAATAGGGCTACCTAAACCTCTACAGCATTCCTCAGGGGAGTCCCTACCAGGGGCATCCTGGAAGCTGCAACCTGGAGTTCTGTACACACTTTCACCAAGCATTGCCATTTACTTCTCTTCTAAATCCATAGCTGGATTTGCCACAACAGTCTTAGAAGGCCTGCTATCCAGCCCTAATACTTTTTGACTGCCTCCACCCTTCCTCAGCTTTGCGAATGAACCCAAGTGTGATGACTGCAACAGTGAAACACGAAGAACATAGTACAGTTGTGTACACTTACCATAAATGTAGATGTTCGAGTGTGTTCACTCGTGCAGTCCTGGTTACCCTCCCTCCAGCCCCCCTGACATTTCTATACTTTCTACCTATTCTCCTTTTTGGTCATATCTTATGGCAATGGTATTTACTTTTTACTGGAGTTGTTCCACAGCATGTAATTGCTTCCTATTTTGGGGGCTCCTGACATCTTGGGCAAGAAAAACTGATGTAATGGCGTAGGCTGCATGCTTTATACCCCTGACGACCTGACGTCATGGAAGAGGCAACAGCGTCCGATGCAGAAATCCCAAGACTCTGGTATTCGGGCCGGCTTAGGGCTACCTGCAGGCAGATAACCCAAGTGTGATGACTACAACAGTGAATACACTCGAACATCTACATTTATGGTAAGTGTACACAACTGTACTTTCTTCAGGCTTTAGGATCAATGGCGGTGGCTATTAACCTGGTCCCGATGGCTAGATTGCACATGTGTGTCTTTCAGTGGACTCGAGCTGTCCAATGGTCCATTCTTCTACAGCCTCTCTCATATCGAATAAAACTTTCTCAGGTTTGCAAGGAGTTCCTGTGTTGATGGGTACAGTCCAATGAAGTCTGTCAGGGATGACTTTTCATGTTTCCACCCCCGGTAGCCACAGTGATTATGGACACTTCCCAATTGGGGTGGGTTGAAGTATTTCTTGATACAGACAGTCCAATGCACATAGTCCCCAGAAGAGACCAATCTGCCTGTCAGTGTCCTACAGATATGGGTGGTTCTCCTAGAGTTGTAGACCTTTCAGGACTCTCTTCCTCCAGGGGCGGTTGCTGTCCAAACAGACATGTTGGTAATTTGGTACATCAGCATGGGGGGGGGGGGGACTTGATCCTGTCCCCTTTGTCAAGAGGCAGTTCAAGTGTGGCAGTGGGTGATCACATCCAACCACTTACTTATGGCAATGCATATACCCAGGAAGTGCAGTGTGCTAGCAGACAAACTCAGCAGGTCCATTCTGAAGCTTCACAAGTGCTTTCTCAGTCAATTAGTGGCGGATAGGATCTTCTGTCTCCCATCTATGTGGTTAACCTTGCTGCGATCTAGTCTGCTCTCCCTACAATAAGTGCAGCAGGTTCTTTGACCTGATAACCTCCTCGGGGGAGTCACCAAGAGATACTCTGTCCCACGTTTGGCTTTCCTATTTCCTTCACGCTTATCCCGCCTTACCTTTAATACCCAAATTTCTTCAGAAAGCACTTTGGTTGAAGAGCAAAGTTATCCTCATTGCCCCCTTTTGGCGTCATCAAGTGTGGTTCCCCTTCCTTTGGTCTCATCTTCTATATCCACCCTGGATTCTGGACCCCACTCCAGATCTAATTTCTCATCCCTTGAGGATGACCCATCCAGACATTGCAGGCCTCAAGTTGACCATATGGCTTCTCCAATTCCATTAATGGTTAGACAACCTAGGCTTTCCTCACTGGTTCACCAGATGCTGCTATCATCCCAAAAAGATTTCAGTAGAAAAGGTTACTACAGTAAATATAAAAGATTTTCTTATTGGACCTGCCAGAGAGACTTGAACCCTTCTACTGCACATGTTCCCACTGTCCTAGAGTTTCTTGCTTCAATTTTTCAAGAAGGGGCTCTTTTTTCCATTATCAAGTTGTTAGCAGCCATTTTGAATTATCATACTGGCAATAATACTTCTCCCTATAGCTTCTTCTAAATTGTGCAAAGCATTCCTTAAAGGTACTTTTTTTGCTTAGACCTCCAAAGACCCTACTCTGTCCTGGGATCTTATGTTGTTACTGCAAGGTTTGACTCTTGACTCCTTTCAAGTCATTGGCCAAGTCTGATCTCAAGTTTCTCAACTGGAAAACATTTTTTCTAGTTGCCATTACTTGAGTGAGGTGGGTTTCTGAACTGTAAGCACACTCCTCAAAATTGCCTTTCTTGGTTTTCCACAAAGGTAGTCACATTATGTACTAATCCTTCCTTTCTGCCCAAAGTAGTCTTGAAGACGAACATCAATCAAGTCATCAACTTAACTGTTTTCTTCCCTAATTTTTCTAACAAAGGTGAATATATCCTTCATCTCTTAGATGTGCACAAGTGGCTCCGCTTTCATCTCCCTAGAGCAAAGGGTTTTAGAAAAACTGATCAGCTGTTTATCTCCTTTGCTCCCAATAGGTTGGGAAAACCAGTTTGCAGAGCTAGATTAGCAAAATGGTTAACAGATTGCATATCATTTGTTTACAGTCAATAAGGTCCATCTTTACCCAGACCTCCAGAGGCTCACTCCAGTAGATCCATGGCTACTTCATCTGCTTTCTGGTCCAGAGTTTCTGTTGATGATATTTGTGCTGCAGTCACTTGGTCCAATGCCTATACCTTTATTGCTCATTATAAGTTGGATTTGATCTCCAGAGGCAGAGCTGCCTTTGTTTCTGCTGTACTCTGGAATTTCCTTCCATGAAGACCACCCAAGTCTGTCATAGCTGGGGACTCTGTCCCTTATGTTGAGGATTGAATGAAAATGACAACATCAGATATAAAAGTTATGCACTCACCATAATTATGCATCTGTATTGCCCATTTTCATTCTTCCTCAACTTCTCCCTGACCTTTCATCTGGGAGTGACCTGATAGTAATTTTGGAGCCACTGTTCAGTTTGATCCCCTATATTTCCTTTATCTTTTTTTTTTATTTGGGCAATAGTGAGCCCTTATGTGTATAGCAGAGCAAACTCAATCTGAGGTATTACAGGGTTCTGAGGCTTTATGTGTTAGAGGAAAAAAGCTTGTGAGTTGGATCCAAGAGTTTAAGTAAATGTGGCTGAGCTGGATCAGACATCAGATCCAAGACGAAAATGGACAACACAGATGCATAGTTATGTGTGAGTACATAACTTTTATTTTCGTTTGGTTAGTGATGGTTCAGGATTACATTTGACCCTTTTTGTATGTACTGGGGTAAAGTTATTGAGAATCCGTGACTGAGACGGTAACGTAGGCCTTTATATGTTTATATTGACTGGGGTCTTTGATATAACTAACATGTGAGTCGCACTCTGTGTGATACTGCAAAACCAGAGAAATCAATGTGTACCAGAGCAGAAATAACTATGTGATTAATTTAAATGTGAAATGTAACTATTATGGTTTAAATCGTACCTGAAAACAAAAGTTTATATCTAATTAGAAGGAACATTACTGTGTGATGTCTAATGAAATTTCTGGCTGTATTTAGATTTTGCTTCTAGTAAACATTCTGATATATGAAGGGATATTAATTGTAAGCTGCACGCAGCTGAGACAAATAGATTAGAGAGAATTTCTCTAAAGAAATGTGTGTTTGAACTAGCCTATAGTTGGCAAGTTTTCCTTCATACTACCTATCATTTTCTGCATTTTGTAATAACTTGTTTTATTGTTATTATAATGTTTCACTTCAGCCAAGATTGTGTTGTATGTTTATTAATTTGTACTGTGTGTGGTATTAGTCACTTGAACTTAAAAAAAAACAAGTCACTGGAAACATTAAGAGAAGACAACATTGTAAATGCGCGTGCGTGCGTGTGTGTGTGTGTGTGTGTGTGTGTGTGTGTGTAAAATAAGCAAGGCTGTTTAACAAACTAAAGCGTAATTTGCACACTGAAAGATATTTTAAAACTATTGAAATCAGAAACTCCAGTCAGAAATTATACATCTGAAAATGCATACTGCTAGGTTGTCCTGTCATGTTATCAGGCTGCATATACTTTGCAGACTCATCTTTTTTTCTTGGTTATTTTGGAATGCAATTTGCCTTAATTCCTGGCAGTAGCAAGTAGAAAAGGGAGAGATTCTTTAAAGAAATGATGTGGAAGTACTGAGTGAAGGTAGTAACTTAAATGCTGTTGAGTGTGTGTGTGTATTTTTATATATATATATATATATATATATATATATATATATATATATATATATATACACACATATATACACACACACACAAACACTACTAAGCACCTACAGCAATTAGAGAGACTTCAGAGGTTTCTAACAAAGAAGATGAAGAAGCCTCCAGCATGTGACTTACAAGGACCAACTAAAGCCCTGGTCACTGTACTCCGTATCATATAGACTCAGGGGAGACGTATGCCTGGCTTACAGAGCAACCCAAACCTAATGAACTTACTGAAGGTCTATAAATTAAATGTGTCTAGGGCTGCCCATTCCAGGGACATAAATATGGACTGCAACTTAAATAGGACATACTGGAGGGACAGATTTCCCTCCCAGCAACTGCTGTGTATTTGGAACAAGCTACCAATTCATGTGAAACAGAGCACCTCTATGACACTGTTCAAGAGGAACCTGGATAAGTGGATGGGGGCACTGTAAATTCTTACTGGGGATCGTGCCTACAACCCTGCTGGACATGGGCAGTCATCACTAAATGCAGTTGTGGGTATTGACTAGTACTTCTATGGTATTGCATTGGGTTGAAACGGCTAGACTTAGTGACCTCTGGGTTGATAGCCTAGTTAGTGTCCTGTGATACGTGTGTGTGTGTGTGTGTGTGTGTATGCACATGCACACTACATTAAAAGACACACACACACACACACACATATGTGTATATATATATATATATATATATATATACGTATGTATAGGCAAGGATGTTTGGTAAAACTAAAATGTAAGTTGCACATTGAAAGATATGTTAAAACCATTGAAAGAAGAAGGTATGTGAGAGAAAATGACTGGTTGGTTTTGCATGCTGTTTGGTCATTGTCACTTTTTTAAATTCTGTCTTTAGTGCTTTTGGATGCAGCTTGTTTTTCCTGACAAGTTATGATTGATTACAATACCTCACTCTGGTATTGCTGGCTGACTCTCAGAAGTAGGCATAAATCCCTACATAACTTGTTGGATTTTCAGCTGACTCACAGATAGGACCCAAGTAGTTGGGATCAGTGAGACCATCTCCACCAAGGACTGGTCATCAGCGAAGTACCCTAGAATTCTGTATTGGGCTCGCTCCTTTTGGGATCTACTTCTCAGAAGTTAGGACTAATGTCAAAAGCCTCTGGTTCACCAAGTTTACAGATGACTCTAAACTGGGAGCTGTGACGGAAGGAGATACTGCAAGCCCAGCTAGCTGGAATTTTGTGGATAATTATATGTCATTGGCGAATATCAAAATGATTTATACAAGATACTTATGTTACAAATGTATTAGAACTGTATGTCGTGTATATCAAACTGCTTGTACAGACGAGTGCGTTGAAAAGGTATTTGCAAACTGCTCTTTGAAATGTAACCACAGTGTGCCCTACTGGAGGAGAACAGAAATGTACTTGCACTTTTAACTGTTTAAATGTATATATTTTAACAGTGGAAATTGGGATACAGGAGGTTAGCCGCAGTCTAGTAAATTGTAGAAAAATACCTGAAATTAAATTACTTCATGGCTAGGCAATAAAAGATTGCATCTTTCAGTTTTCAGTTTAGCAAGCAACACAATGTTTGTACTAGGAAACTTTCTGTATTGTTTTTAGGGTGAATTAATTACTATTCTTGAAAGAATGAAGGAATGCAATTGTTTTGTGGCCCAACATCTGCCAGAGGTCCTGAGGAGAAGCCCTTGTCTATGTATTTTTATAGTTAGATGCTAAATAATGCCAGCTTCATCCATGGTTGTTTTGGGCTTTGTAAATAAAAGTAAAATGACATGAAATTATGTCATTCTGCAAGCTGTCCCAGCAGTAATATTTTAGATATTAGTTTGAGAATTCTCTTAGTGAGATAGAGCATTCTGCATTCTGTCTTGGACCTGACAACTAGAAGAGCCATTCACATCTGCCTTGCTCTATTAGTAAGTTCTTAGGTTATAGTAATTCTCTTAGATTCATTCAGGAATATAGTGAAGTTTAGTTTAGATGTTTTTTGTTTATTTATTTGAGACTGTCCTGCAATGTTGTTTTAAATATTTCCTGTGGTTTTGAACGTTCATGTCACTGTGAATATTTAGTTAGTATTGTCTTGTTCTTGTATTATTTATTATTAAATATGTTTAAACCTTTCATTGTGGCTGATCTGTGGAGAGATATTTAAGTTTTGAGAGTACTTTCATGTTTATTTGGTGATGCTGTGTGGGCCACTCCTGATAGCCTTGCTCTTGGTCAAAATATCATTTGTGTTAGTATTAATATTACACAGTAATATTATACACCCTTTGTTAAGAGCCTTAAAGTAGCTGTTAAGGAGTTGACTGGTGGCAGTGGTAACTACCTTATAGTCTGGGCAGAAGGGGGCATTGCTAGTAAACCTTGTCCAGCCTCTCTCCCATGTGTGTGTTTGTATGTAAATCAAACCTCAGTGTGTGTGTGTGTGTGTGTGTGTGTGTGTGTGTGTGTGTGTGTGTGTGTGTCAGCTACTTGGGCAGGGACACACAGCACTAGTTGGACAGAGAGGGTGCTGGAGGTCTTGGGTTGGTCACTCAGCTGAAATTTCAACTGTATAGCTTTGCCAGTGGGGAGTCTTACTGGGGATCTGGAGAAAGGTAGAGAAACCAGCCCCAGACTGACTGTGGTTTCTCTGTGCTCTTAAGGGAAATTGCACTTGATGCAGATAGCTGCATTTGGAAGTACAGTGTGTATACTTGTTATCCTCTCAGTGAACATTCCCCCACTGTTGCCACAGGTGAGGATTGAGGCTCCTTGATTACTGCTGCAGTGGTGGGGTGTCACAGGAGCTATCCTAGATTCTCCCCCTGACACCAACATCCTACAAAGAAGGTCTAACACAAACAAATGACTGCTATGAAAGCCATGAATTAAAACTCAGTGCAGAAAAATGCATTATAGTGCCCTTTAGAAAAGTGTCCACCAAAGCTAAATACTTTGATATAAACACCCCTGAGAGCTGATGTGATAATAAGGGATCTGGGAACATATGTAGACAGCAATCTGGTGTTGACCAGCACAGCCAAGATGGTAAGAAAGAAAACATTCTATGTTACCCAACTCTTAAGAGCAAGGGTATGGCATCCAGGTCCAAGGAAGTAATAGTACCACTCGACTCAGCCCTTATCAGACTCATCATTGAGTAACCCCCCCCCTTTGCGTGTGCCTAACCAGACACTTGCAACATTTGGAACACCCTCATATGTTCCTCACCAGGGGAGTCCAGATTGTGAATATCCTGTCTTACACAAATCACAGTAAGTTTCTATCTCTTTACTCAGACTCCTACAGGTTACTATGAGGTGATGTATACCTAGCATATAAGACATCTTCAGATCCAGCTCTGATGGATTTCTTGCACTTGCACAACACAAGACAAATGGTGCCAGATATACGAGATTCATGGACCTGAACTTTGTCTGCAATATAAATAGAAGTTGCTGGAGGGACTGATACATGTCTCAAAGGATCCCTGTATTATGGAATAAGCTCCCCATGTATGTAAAACAGTATTCATCCCTGACCTTATTTAAAAGGAACCTTGATCACTGGATGGGAAATCACAAATTCATCTCAAGTCTGGCTTGGCAGTTCTCTGATGGACAGGTCACCATTAAGTAAATAAATACCCAGATAACTTACCCTACCACATAGCCCTTAGCTACCTCTTTACTGACATACCCCACCATATAGGAGTCCAAGGAGCTCTGGGACAAAATTGGGTTGGGTTGCATGGCTAGACTTGTAAAGACCCCTTGTGGTCATTGCCTAGTATGAGCCTATGAACAAGAGGATAGATACACAACGTCCAGATAGCAGGATTGATCCTTTGGAAATATCTGTAACATTTGTGATTTTGATGAAGTTAAAAGGGAAATGTTAAAACAAATGCATGCTAATTGTAGGGATGAATAAACTGCAGGAGGAAGGAACATAGATTTCAAGTGACAACCTTGTTATCTACCTTCTTTCATTTAGTACATCTTGCAGCTCAAGGATAGGGAGACAGCTTCAGAAATAAGATACTTAAATTTATAGCTGCAGGCAAGTGAAATAAGTGATTAATGCCAGTTCATCTGATGTTGTCAGTCTTCATTTTATCCTTAACAGATGGGTTTGGTTCTGACATTGGAACCGACTCTGCCATTACTACAGCTCACGTCAGGCAGTAACTCTCAAGCTTCACCTCTACCCAGAATCCCTCTGTCTTAATTACCTCAGATCTCGTTTGCCACTTTCTGAAAGCGGTCACGTCTAGCTACTATCGAGTGCTAGTGGGTTTAGGTAATTATTTTGTCTTTTTCTTATAATTTCTGCCTCTTTTCCTTTTTCATCTTTCTTTTTACACTTGGTGTATTCCTCCAAGTATCATCATTGATGCTTTTCCCACTATCATTACTGATAGTCCCTTTCCATTTTTCGTTCCTTAATAAAAATAAAAATTTAGTAAAATGAATATCCTTTCTGCTGTCACTTTCCCTTTCTTTGTGGAGTGGTATTTTTCTCTAGCTATTTTCCTCTAGCTGCTTTCCTTACTTTGATATGGCTGAGAAAGGTAAGGATTCCTCTGGTTTCAAAATGTGCCAGGAGTTTGGCCATAAAATTCCCTCATCAGATTTTCACTCTGAGTATTGTCTTGGCTCTCAGCACTTATAGGAAGACTGCTGCATTTGTCATACCTTTAGCCACCAGGCTCTTGTGGAAAGGCGTAATAAGCTTATTTTAAAAGAACTTCTTCCTTCACCTTTTGGCGAAGCCTTATCTGATGTAGATAAAGCTAAGACAGATGTTTCATTACCTTCATCCTCGTCTTCTGTGGAAAAAAATAAGAACAGAAGTCTCTTGGTTCTGACCTCCCTGTCATTTCCAAAAGTCAAGAAATTGAAGACCTTAGTTCCAAAAGTTCCCATGGAACTGCAGGCCTCTGCTGCTGACACTCCGGTGCTGACTTCCATTATGGCACTGATTGCAATTTTCAACCCCTTCGACATTGAAGGCCTCAGTACATGAATTGACTACTGCCTCACTTGCTAAGACCACTTTGCCTAGAGCTACCTACTCTCTGTCAATTGATCCCTTTGCTGGGGAGCTCCCAGAAGTCGTTTTGCAGAGGCCTAAGTCCCCTTCCACTTCATCCTTCCCCCTTCCACCAAAAGTCTTTAGAACTTGACATGGAGAGGCTAGTGAATAAAATGTTATGGGCTAGAGAGCTTTCAGGTTCCCCTTTGGTACCGACCCCTTTGGGTCTTGCTACCAAAACTTCTTTTACACCATTAACTACTCCTCCTCTAACCTCCTCGGAGGTCTTAGAGTCATCTGTTCCAGATCTTCTGGTGCCAAGTATACCGGCTCCTGAGTTTGCTTCTTCGGAGCCGGTAGTTACCCTACCCTAAGCTCTTAGGTTATTTCTGAACCAGAGACCTTCCAGAGCTGTGGCTACCCTGCCGGTTCCAGGGGACAGGTCTCAACTTTGGGTTTTTCTGCACCATCCCTTCTCCTTGGAGCTTCAGCTCAAGTTAGTTCAGCTATGGCTTTGGTCTTGAGGGTCATTTCTTCTGTGTGGGGAGTGACCCTGGTTCCAAAGAAGTCTTTCTCCATTCAGGGCATCCTTCCTTCTTCAGGGGGGCTGGCCTTTGAGGCTATACAGAGGGCCCTTTCTCTTGCAAAGACTCAGTCGGCGCCTGCCCCCTTGGAATAGTTACCTCCTTCTAGTTCAGTTATAAATCCTGCCTCTCCACTGGGACAGTGGGTACTGAAGCCTCAGGTGTCACAGGCACAGGTACTGTCATCTTCTCATACTTACCCAGATTATCAGCCTGAAGAGATCCCTCAGAAGTAGTATTACAAGAAAAAGCACTTAGATTCCTCCCATGAGTAGTTATTGAAGACACAGATTTCGATGAGGGGGAAGGGTCGCCCTCTGAGAATGTCTCATTTGGAGACATCTTGGAAATTTTAAAACAGAGGGGTGGCTGGAAGTCCCAAAACCCTTCCTCTGACGAATCTGTTTACTTGCAGGCTTTCGGTACACACCCGTCTACCTCTTGGGTGACTCTGCCTGCTGATGATCTCATTCAGTTGATTTCACAGTGGGCATGGAAGGCTGCAGACACCATCGAGCCCATCCCCAAAAGACCAGATAAGATACTATCCTCCCCCCAAAGATAAACGGGTTTGGGCCAAGGGGTTAGCTGCAGATGCTATGGTCGTAGTGTCCACCACTAAAAAGGAACTTGCTGAAGAGAGTTTCTCTATCCATCTGCCCAACAGGGAATCTCGGGCTGTGGAAAGATTTGAGAAACAGGTTTATGCTTCATCAACCTTCGCCATAAGGTCCTTGAATTTTTTAGCACATTTCATGAGACTCCAATGGGATCTGATTAAGAAGTTGTCAGACCCTCTGGTGGTAGCTGTAGCTGAGAGGGAGTCCAAGAAAAAGTGGCTTCAGTTGGCCACCCTGGAGTCTGTGTCCAATTCGTCCATGAGGCTGATCGCCCATACAGTCGAAGGGACGTCTAGAGCACTGACTGCAGGTATAGCCAATAGACATGCCTGGATGTGCCTATGTGATTTTGCAGAACCATTCAAGTCTTCTTCCATCAATGTTCCCTTTAACGAAACATCCTTGTTTGGCCCGAAAGAGACTTTATCCAGGTATGAGAAGAATGGTAAGAACCTTTCTGCTGTGGACATGCGTTTCCATCCCCCAAAGGTCATTTTTTAGGAACCAGAGGAGTGGTGGAAAAATCCCAAGGCCCTTTCCAAGACATGTGGTGGGAGTTCCGCCATGGACAGAGGGGGGAACCAAAATGGAAGATGCCACCAACGTGGCAGAGATAGTCCGCAAAACCAGGGCTTCCAGGATTTCTTCCCAGGCAAGCCCTTTCAGGGTTCCTTTAAATGAGCTGAAAATACTGAATTCTGTAGAAATACGTCCTGCAGATAAAGGGGGGGGGGGGTGTTGTTATCCTCTATAAGGAGTTATATTTGAAGCAGATGCACCTGTTACGTGATGCTGAGACATATCAGCTTATAACACCGACAGTAAAGAAGGCTATTGATAGAATATCATTCCTTGTGTTCGATTTATTGATTACAGGTATGATTAATGAACCATTGTTTGACTACTTTAATGTCAGCCATCCTGTTATTCCTATTATATATGGGCTGCCGAAAGTACATAAATGTCTTCTAGCTCCACCTATGCATCCGATAGTATCCAGCAGAGGATGGGCTACTGAGCCCTTGTCTATTTACATTGAGAAGAGTTTGCATCCTATTTTAGACAGCTGTGATAATGTTTTGAAAGACTCTAAAACATTCTTACAGACGCTTAAATTGAAATGGGACCCTATGTATACGGAATGTTATTTTGTTACATTAGATATACAGTCTTTATTTACTGTTATCCCAAACAAATGGGGGATAGGCAATGTGGAAATAATGATGAATGATGCGAGGTTCACCCCCACTAAATGTGCATTGATTTGTACCCTTCTAGATATTGTTTTGAATAACAATGTTTTTATTTTTGGTAATGATTATTATATGTAGAAGGTTGGTGTGGCTATGGGCACGGCTTGTGCCAGTAGCTACATCAACCTATCTTTAGTGCAGTGGGAATGTTCATTTGTCTTGTCTAATGAAGTGTATGCTAGAAATATTGCCTGGTACACTAGATTTGTGGATGAGATCTTTCTGCTGCGGAAAAGTACTGAATGTGAGTTGAAGGAATTTATCTGTTTTTTAAATGGAACTAATGGTTTCCTTAATTTCACGTCTAAATATTCTATGGATGTTATTGATTTCTTAGATGTGACTATAAGTAAGGATTCTTTGAATGAAATTAAGACACACCTGTATAGGAAGCTGGTCAGGAAAAATAACCTTCTTCACAATGCAAGTATGCATCCCAACTATACTAAGCGTAATGGAGTGAAAGGGTAAATATTTAGAGTGATGAGACTATGTAATGATGATAAAGAACTCCATAATGCACTTTTAAGTTTGAAGTCAGATTTCTGTGAAAGAGGATATAAAGGCCATATGATTGATAGTTATATAAATGAGGCATGGAAAACCAGGGGTGACCGCTGCAAACCCTACTATAATGAAAGATTAGCTGGAGACCTGAATAGTACTATAGATACAGGTTTGAATGCCAGGAAAGATGATTATAAATTAAGGATGCCTCCAACATTCTCTAGTAACATTAGCTCAGTATGTGATGTTATTACCAGAAATTGAGGTATTTTATCTACTGTTGATGGTTTAAAGGATGTTATAAATAGCAAACCAGACTTTACGTTCCGTAATAATAAAACATTAAAAAGTCAGCTATGCTACAGGTTTGATGGCTCTGTCCGCAGGTGTCAATCTGATAGAGTGGGAACGTATCCATGTAGGAACTGTACAGCATGTACACGTATCCACCCAGGTGTTAGCTTTACACATCCCCATTTGGGTTTTAAGTTTATTAGTAATTTTTATGTTGATTGTAAGACACCCAATGTTGTCTATTTTGCATATTGCACTATATGTTTCTCATACTATATTGGTAAGACAAATAGGTGTTTCACTGATAGGATACTTGAGCATTACAGAGATATTAGGAATTGCAAAGAGAGCAGTGCCCTTGCTGTACATAATAAAAATGAAGGCCCTAATCATATTTTTAATTTTTTTGTATTAGAGGTATTGTGTGAGAATTGGAGAGGAGGTGACCTAGTGAACCAGACTGAGGCCTCGGAACAGAAGTGGATTATGCTTTATGCTGCAGATAAACCACCAGGCCTCAATAATAAGGTGTCCTTAAAACCTTTTTTAAAATCTTGACCACTGAAACATTAACTTATTTATTTACTATTTATTCCTACTGTTACTTTTTTAAATTTGAGACATGTATTGCAGCCGTATGTGTTTTATAAAGCTTTTAAAGAATGTATGTTTTTATATTTTTTATGATGTTTTTAGATGTCACTGCCTCTTTAATGAATTATTTTGTACTAGTGGTGCTCTTAATTGGAGTGGCATAAATTTAGTGAATGAGTTTGTTTTTGTAGTCTGATGAAGGGGTTGTATCCCTGAAAGCACTTACTCAATATAATCTCTAGCCGTGGTACAGCGTGTGCGTTCTTCTCTTTGAACAATTTATGTTTTGCGCATTAGCTGTTTTAAAAGTTGGATAGAAACGTATATTTTTTTTTTGGTACTCCAGAAGGTTCCTCTGCTTTCAGCTGGGTGCCAGTCATTACCAATTCAGAGTACTGTCCTTTGAACTAACCACAGCCCCCAAGGTATTCAAGAAATGCATAGCAGTAGTAGCAGCTCACTTGAGACATGCAAGGATTCCTAGTCATTCTGTACTTGGGTAATTTACTCATAACCACTTTGACCAGGCATCAGTTAATTGTAGCCAGAAACCACACCCTCAACATATGTGCACATCTGGGGATTATGGTATATTTAGAAAAGTCACATTTAACCCCAACAAAATTTAGAATTCAAAGGGGCAGTGCTGAATACTCAAACAATGATAGCATCTCTTCCTCCAGAACGACGACAGAGAATTGTGGTTCAGGTTCAAAAGATAATTCACAGAAAGTAGGCTCCAGCACAATTAGTCTTGCAAGCTCTAGGATCTATGGCAACTTCTATAACTCTAATGCTGCTAGCCGGGTTACATGTAAGAATTTTGCAGTGGTTACTAGCCTTCCAGTGGTCTAGCCTTCACTACCTGCTGTCTGACCAAATACTGATCAGTCATTACAAAATGGATCTTCATTGGTGGATGTATTCTGAACAAATATTTCACCGTCCATTTGTTTTTTTCTGGAACCCATGGCCATAGTGACCACGGATGCCTCCCCGATGAGAGTGGGTGGGCATCTGGGCAAGACAGACTCAGACACTTGGTCCCTATTGGAGGCCAACTTGCACATCAGTGTCCTGGAGATAAGAGCAATGCCTCGTGTGCTGCAGGCCTTTCAGACCGCTCTTCCTCAGGGGACTATTGCAGTTCAAAAGGATAATATGTTAGTGGTTTGGTACATCAACAAGTAGGGAGTAAACAAGCCTTACCCCCCTCTGTCGAGAAGCCCCCAGATTGTGGCAATGGACAACCATGTCCAACCACTTTGTAATAGCATTGCACATTCCGGTGAGTTCCAGTGTGATTGCAGACCAGCTGAGCAGATGCATCCTTCAGACTCACAAGTGGTCTCTCAATAAAGAAATGGCAAAAATGATATTCCGCCATTGTGATCACCCTTGCTGGGATCTCCCCTAAACAACAAGTGCAACAATTACTTCACCCTGATTCCCCTCTGAGAAAGTCATCCAGAGATGCTCTCCTCCACAATTGGCCCCCCAGTCTCCTGTATGCCTTACCCTCAATACCTCTAATTCCCAAATGTTTACAGAAAGCACTCAGGTTGACAGTAATCCTCATTGCTCCCTTTTGACCTCGACAGATTTGGTTACCCTTTCTTTGGCCTTACTTGATTTGACAACCTTGGATTCTGGAGCCAGTGCTAGATCTTCTGTCTCATCCAGACGGTCTTGTTCACCCAAACATTTTGAACCTTGAACTGACTGTGTGGTGCCTTCAATTCCATTAATTGCCAGGCGTCCTAATATTTCCTGTCCAGAACACCATATCCCTTTGTCAGCTCATAAACCTTCCACTAGAAAACTATATTTAAGTAAGTGGAAGAGATTTACAATTTGGGCCCATGAAAAAGCAAATCAACCTTTTTCTGCTTCAGTAGAGCATGCTTTAGATTTTTTTAGCATTTCTGTTCAGTATTGGAGCTTTGCAATCCACCATTAGACTACAATTGACTGCATTTTGTATATTTCACAACGGTTTAGAAGAACATTCTTTAGCTTCTCACAGGCTTTGTAAATCATTCTTAAGAGCCACATTTTCGTTAATTTCCCCCATTCAAATATCTGACTCCTCCTTGGGACCTGAACTTAGAACTACAAGCAGTAATACATTCCCCATTTGAACCCTCTTTGGAATGCGATCTGAAGTTTTTATCTTGGAAGGCCCACTTGTGGTAGCCATTACTTCAGCCAGAAGGATTTCAGAAATGCAGGCTTTATCTGATCCTACTTACCTAGTTTTCCATAAGGATAGGGTATCTTTGTGAATGAAGCTCTCCTTTCTACCCAAGGCAGTATCAGAGGCTAATATTAACCAGACTATTTACTGGTCATCTTCTCTTCTGTGAGTCCACCCAAGTTTTTAGGTAGCTCTGTCCCATCTGTCAATGATAAAATGAAGATTAACAACATCAGGTAAAGAAGTTATGTACTCACCATAACGTTCCACCTGTGTTGTCTGTCTTCATTTATCCTTGACTTCCCCATCTCCATCCCCCGACCTCAAACACTTTTTGATGGAGCAAATCACGTACATTGGACTTTTGTGTTATTCAAACACAGTAGATAAGGCTTCCATCTGGCTTACTTCCTATATGTATTGTGTGTGTGTATGTATATATATATATATGTGTGTGTGTCTACATATATATGTGTGTGTCTACATATATGTGTGTGTGTATCTATATATATATATATATATATATATATATATATATGTGTGTGTGTGTGTCTGTATGCGTGTGTGTGTATATATATATATATATATATATATATATATATATATATATATATATATGTTCATACTAGGCTATCTGCCCTAGGGCATTTATAAGCCTAGCCAGAGTATGTTTGGCTTTCGCCACCCATTTTAAATTAATTTTGCTATGCCCTTTTTCGAGGTTAGTTTATATATATATATATATATATATATATATATATATATATATATAAAATATCTAAATCCATACACAGTTTTTATTCGTATGTCTTCTGCAAACATGGTCTGAGGTAACAGAGAAAGGGATTCTAGGTGGAGTTGAAGCTCAAGGTTTTTGGCTGGCGCGAGCTGTAGTAACGGCCGAGTCGGTTCTGATGTCAGAACCGAACACATCTGTCAAGGATAAATGAAGATAGACCACACAGATGGAACGTTATGGTGAGTCCACAACTTCTTTTTCTGTAGTCCAAATTAGTATTCGAGTCTGAGTATAAAGGAAAAGAAGAGGGTTTACACTAACTGTTAATAGAGCATCAACTGTGTTATCTATAGATAAGTACATAGTGCTTATGTTTGTTTTTTGGATGTGGAGGGATGTGTGTTATCCTAATGAAAATAGGAGATCAGGTTCAGTTGGGACAATATTACACAAAAAAGTTCGAAAAAGATTATGAAGGACAAGTTTGCAACGGAAGGACAAATAATATATGTAAGTAGAATAAAATATAAGACTTTATTATGTCTCAAGCTGACTTATCAGTCTAGAATATTAATGGGTCAGTGGACAGGCATGTTTACAGTAGCAATGCATGGGTAGTGTTGCAAGAAGCACACCTAAATCACAAAGAGCTTGACATTTTTCTGAAGGAAACTACAACAAGGAGGTTTCTTTGCTGGAATGGAAAGAAAGCAGAATAAAGGGTGTTTAATATTAATTATGAATGTTATTGGAACAAATGAATGCTGGGCATGAAAGATTTATAATGGTGAGAGTTTCCTGGGAGTATGTAAGAATTACACTGGTTACAGTATATATTCCACCAAAAGTATTGAAATGAGATAATACATATGAGAAGTGTTGTAGCTTTTCATCAAGGATGTGTGTGGTACAAGCTTGAGATTGGAACTCTAAAAGAAATAATGAAGGCATTTCTGTTGGATCAAGATATCAGAGTACCAGTCAAGGCTAGATACTTAAAGAAATACACATGTATTTGGGCTCATCAATGTATTGAAGGTAAGACGGAATAAATTGGAATGTACATATTCTTCTGGGAAATATGGATGTTCTTCGTGTTTTACTGTTGCAGTCATCACACTTGGGTTATCTGCCTGCAAGGTAGCCCTCAGTCTGCCCGAATACCAGACTCTTGGGATTTCTGCTTCGGATGCTGTCACGTCTTCGATAACATCTGGTCATCAGGGGTATAAAACATGCAGCCGATGCCATTACATAAGCTTTTCTTGCCGCGTGGGAGCCTGAAGCAAAAGCAGTTCGCAAGTGCTGGTTGGCAGCTACCTGAAAATTTTCGTTTTTCGGGTTTCAAACCTGAAGTCTTCTAAAGCTAAGTACCCTGTTGGGGATCCTTTTTTCTTGCTCTAACCGATGTCAGAAAAAGTTAACAATTGTCTTGCCTGTGGAAAGCAAATACCTCACAGAGATTTTCATTCTTACTGTGTCACCTGTTTAGGCCCAGACCATGAAGTTCCTCACTGTCGGTTTTGTGCCTTGTTTAACACCCAAACTATTTGTCGTTGGGCTATCTTTGCCGCTAATTTCTTTCACACTCATTCTCTGTATTCCAAAATGGCTTCGATAAGCCATCCGACTACCGATCTTCCGAAAAAACGTAAGGATAAAGACAGAGACTGCCGATGATGCTTCCATTAAGGTAGTCACTAGTCCGCTGGTAGTCAGGCTCCTTTGCAGCCCGATACCCGCTTCTACAGATTTGTAGGCTTCTGCTGAGACCCATTCAGAGTCCAGTATGCCGCAAGATGCTTCTTCGACTATGGAACCTGCGGATGACTCTACCTTGGATGGGTCCAGAGCCGCTGTGCAGGCACTGGCTTCTGAGGGTGTATTCCGACCTTCCGATGTTCGTATTAAACCAACAACTTCATTTTTGCCTAAAACTACAGAGCTTCTCAGGCCCAGAGTTCGCACTATGCCTAGAAAACCAACGACCAATGCACATGCTCAAGCTCCCAAGCCACAAACAAATGCTTAGAATGGCTGAAGACCTTATAACTTTAATTAGGGGAAGCCAGCCTTCCCCCTCTAAAAGACAAAGAATTGATTTTCCTTCTGATTCTACAGACCATGAGTCCGATGACTCGGATCCCTCTGATTACCAGGACATACCCTTATCTACCTATGATGATTCAGATGCAGAGGATTCTATTCCCTCTGCCTCCCCTCCGGAGGACTTTTCTTTTGGTGAAATCTTGCATACCTTAAGAGAGCATTTCCACTGGGAATGCCAGGACTACCCTCAGTCCAAAAAGAGACTCAGAGAATTTTTAAGACTTGCCTCAGCACAGGCCTCTAGCTATACCCCCTGTCCTGGATATTGTAGATGATGTCTTCATGGAATCCAGTCTTATTCCTGATACTTTGCCACCAGCTCCTAGAAAGCCTGATAGGTGGTACAGAATACCTGACTCTCACAAATTTCTCTTTAAGAATCCCACTGTGGATCCAGAGACCATTTCCCAGGGACCTAAAGGCATTAAGGCTACTACAGCCAAAAACCCTACCCCTTCGGACAGGGATTCTAGAGCTTTAGACAGATGGGTTAAGAAGGTATGTACCTCAGCAACTCTTGCCATCAGGGCTTTGTATTGCCAGTTTCACACGTTGAAGTGCCAGCAGCATATTATGGAACTACTTAAAAAAATGTTGTTGCTTCCAGATTGTACAGAAAATAAAGATTTACAAGAGTTAATGCATTCTGCAAGCCAAGTTGGTAAATATACTTTGCAGTGTAGTTTTGATGCCTTAGAAGCATCTTGCAGGGCTGCTGTCACTGGGTCTGTACTGAGAAGGCACTCTTGGCTGAAGGATCAAATCTTGCCAGACCATGTCAAAGCAAAATTACGAGATACTCCATTAAACCAGGAGCATTTGTTTGGCAAAAAAGCAGTAGTAGTTCTTAAAACGTTGGAGGAAAAAGATAAATCTATGCAAACTGTTAAAGATTTCTTACAAATGCAGCCACCTAGATTCAGTAGGCATTGGCCTTCTAAAAAGTGGTCCAGTCCCTCCTAGGCCTTCTCAGTCCCAGCCTAGGGGCAACAGACCACCAAGACTACAGTCTCAGGGTATGCATCTAAACAATGCAGTGCTTCCACCTCAAAAACAGGGAGTGGTAAGCTTCCCCCTTATGGAAAAAGTTCACAATGACTTGTCTATCATCCTTCCCAGCCATGCCCAAGTGCTTGCACCCCTAGGAGGAAAACTTGCCCTGCATACAAAAAACTGGATGTCCATTACCC
Organism: Protopterus annectens; assembly: GCF_019279795.1. Classification (NCBI taxonomy): domain Eukaryota; kingdom Metazoa; phylum Chordata; order Ceratodontiformes; family Protopteridae; genus Protopterus; species Protopterus annectens. The sequence goes on from NC_056727.1 coordinate 136,376,968, forward strand.
AGGACCGATGGGTCCTAAACATTGTATCCCAGAAATACAGATTCTACTTCCACTTACTGCCAGCCCCAAGCGGGTTGCCAGACCTTCCTCCAAACCAGTGGGCAGAAGCTCAAAAGCAAGTACTTTTTCTTCTCAGTATCAGGGCTATTCATCCTGTTCCACTAGAGCAAAGGGGACAGGGTTTCTACTCCAGACTGTTCCCTGGTGCCCAGAAAAGAGAGCTCTTGGCGCCCTATCCTGGATCTGTCAATTCTCAACACCTTCCTGGTGGTCCCAAAATTCAGAATGCTTACACTGCAACAGCTTCTTCATGTGCTAGCCAGGGACGCCTAGCTAGTCACCCTAGACTTAAAAAAAAGCTTATCTGCACATCCCCATAAGGGAATCTTGCAGGAAATATCTAAGTTTCAGTGCAGGCTCTATGCACTATCAGTTCTCTGCATTTCCCTTTGGCTTATCTACTGCGCCCAGGGTATTCACAAAGTGCCTGGCCCTAGCCATTGTATACTACAGGCAGAGAAATATTCAAATTTACCCTTACTTGGACGATTGCCTCATTCAGGCGGACAGTCAAGAATTGCTACTGCAGCACCTGGCATTTGTAAAGAGATTTCTAACTTCTCTGGGGTACACCATCAATGAAAAGAAATCACAACTGGTGCCCAGCCAAAATATTGTATTCCTGGGAGCAAGCTTGAACACAACTTCCCAGATGGAATTCCTCACTCTAGAAAAACAGGTTTATTTGACAAACTACTTCAAACTAATGGCCACCAAAACCTAGCTATCTGCAAGAAAAATACTGCAAGCCGTAGGTCTTATGCATTCTACTAATTCCATATGCAAGACTACATATGAGGAAACGTCAGTGGTACTTAGTCTCTGGTGTCAACATTCTCAGGACCTGGAAACACTGATTCCCATTATTCCTTGTCTAAGGGCAGAGTTCATTTGGTGGGCAGAGACCTGCAACCACAACAAGGGACTTCCTTTCACTCAACCCCTCGCCGCCCAAACCCTGACGACAGACCCATCAGACTATGCATGGGGGGGGGGCGCACATGGCAGGTAAATGCATTCAAGGCAAATGGAGCCCAGGACAAATTTCCCTGCATATCAATCAAAAAGAAATGTTAGCTGTACAGAATGCTCTGACAGACTTCAAATACCTTATCCATCTAGGACAACTCCTGATAGACAGACAACACCACAGTTATGTGGTACATAAACAAGCAGGGGGGGGACTCATTCCTACCCACTCTGCAGGTTAGCCATGGCCCTGTGGAACACAGCCTTGAGCAACCAAGTGCACCTCCAAGCTCAGTTCCTGCCAGGTTAACAAAATTCACTGGCAGATGACTTGAGCAGAAATCTACTGGACCCACACGATTGGAAACTGGAACCCAACTCATTCAAACTTCTAATCCACAGGTGGGGAACACCGGAGGTAGACCTCTTTGCCTCCCTCCAAAACCACCGATTGAGCAAATTTTGCACTGGAAATCCTCACACCCAAGCATGGAAAGTGGATGCCCTATTCTTTACATGGGAAAACCTCTCAATTTATGCCTTTCCTCCCTCTGCCCCTCCTCTCGAAAGTACTACTCAGGATCAAACAGGACAGACCAAGGACAATCGTTATTGCTCCAGACTGGCCACACCAGCACTGGTACCCTCTCCTATGCAGTCTGACAGCAGTGCCACCCTGGCACCTACATCAGACCCCCTCCCTGCTGTCACAGCAGGAGGGACAGATTTTGCTTCCACAGCTGCAAACCCTGAACCTTGCAGCCTGGCTTATCCCCTGAATACACCACCAGCAACCCTCAGTAAACAGGTGCAGGACGTCATCCTTGAGGCCAGAAGACCTAGTACTAGGAAATCCTATTCAGAAAAATGGAAAAGATATTGTCATTGGAACCAGTCTCAAGGAAAGGACACAGCCGTGCCTACCTTACTTCAAATCCTAGATTACCTGGTAGAGCTTGTTCCACAAAGGGCCTAGCCTTCTCATCAGTTAAGATTCATGCCTCTGCCATCTCAGCTCATTACAATACTGAGCCACCTCTCTTTTCTCACCCTCTCAACAAACCGTTCCTGATAGGAGATAATTTAAGGCCCTCGAGGAGAGCTCCCACCCCTACCTGGGACCTTAACTTTGTACTAGAGAAGCTCACGTGTCCCCCTTTTGAGCCTGTTGCTGCAGCAGAGTTAAAATTCCTCTCTTGGAAAACAGCCTTACTTCTAGCCATCACTTCAGCAAGGAGAGTGTCTGAGTTACAGGCACTAATGGCTGTAGAACCCTTCATTATTGTCCATGCTGACAGGGTTTCCCTCAGGACTAACCCATCATTTATACCCAACATGGTATCCATTGTGGCTTTGAACCAATCCATCCATTTACCAACCTTTTTCCCTAATCCTCATAATAAAGGGGAAAAGATCCTACACTCCTTGGACGTGCAGAGACATCTCAGGTTCTACCTTGACAGGACTAAACCTTTCAGAAAATCTGACCAGCTGCTAGTCAGCTTTGCTACAGCAGCATAGGACAAGACCATTTCAAAGCAAACCATTTAAAAATGGATAGCACACTGCATCCATTTCTGCTACAAACACCACGGAAAACCTACCCCACAGGTGATCAGAACTCATTCCACTAGGGCTACCTCAGCCTCTACAGCATTTCTCAGGGGAGTCCCTACCAGGGACATCCTGGAAGCTGCAACCTGGAGTTCTGTACAAACCTTCACCAAGCATTGCCACGTACGTATCTTTTCTAAATCCAGAGCTGAATTTGCCACAGCAGTCTTACAAGGCCTACTAGCCAACCCTAATACTTCTTGACTGCCTCCACCTTTCCTCAGCTTTGGGAATCAACCCAAGTGTGATGACTGCAACAATGAAACACGAAGAACATAGTACAGTTGTGTACACTTACCATAAATGTAGATGTTCGAGTGTATTCACTGTTGCAGTCCTGGTTACCCTCCCTCCAGCCCCCTTGACTTTTCTGTACCTTTTACCTATCCTCTTGTTAGCCGTATCTTATGGCAGTGGTATTTTCTTTTTACTGGAGGTGTTCCACACCATGTAATTGCTTCCTATTTTGTGGGCTCCTAGATATCTGAAGCAAGAAAAACTGATGTAATGGTGTTCGCTGCATGTTTTATACCCCTGACGACCTGACGTCATGGAAGAGGCAACAGCATCTGATGCAGAAATCCCAAGACTCTGGTATTTGGGCCGACTGAGGGCTACTTGCAGGCAGATAACCCAAGTGTGATGACTGCAACAGTGAATACACTCAGACATCTACATTTATGGTAAGTGTACACAACTGTACTTTCTTGGGCAAGATTAGATAAGATGTTACATATCAAAAGAATATTATAACATGGTGCCATACCTCCCAACCGTCCCGAATAACTCTGTTTTTACCGAGTTTTGGGGTCCAAATACTGGGGTGCCACAACTCCCGAGTGGCACCCCTCTATTTCCGACTTTTACCAGCTTTAGTTTTCATTTTATTTTTCAGTTTTTCCCCCCGTTTCTTATTTTGAGCTGATGTCATCACGTGCACAATGACGTCGGCTCCGTTGGGGCTTTCAGCCTGTCGGAATTGAGCTCAAGGGCTCATTTCTGGCTTTCCCCATGATCTGCGAGCAGTTTATTCAAATGAGCACTGAAACGCTCTGCCGGTTCATAATGTTTTTAAAAACAGTTGCTTCACCTCACCGGTCGTAATGTTGGAACTGTTATTTCAACTCGTAATGTTTTCAGAAACAGGTGAAAATTCTTGGAACTGTTTCTTAAGCTTTTTTCTCAAACGAGCGCACTTTGTGGCTTCTTTCAGCTGGTTCGCTTTGGAGGTGTGCAGAAACGTTTTGGAAGGAAGGAATAGGATTTCACAGGTAAGATTGTGTTTGGCAGTTGGGTGTGTGTGTGTGTGTGTGTGTATGTTTGTGCGTGCGACTTATCAGTGAATTCATAATTGAGAGTTCAATACAGCATTGTAAGATACTGACAAGTGTTACTGTAAAATCTACTGTGCATTCTGTTATCTGAATAATACTGAAGCATTAGCAGTGGTATTTCATTTAAGCCAAATACTTAGTTCAAATGTTTGTGGCAATAAAAATAAAAAAAAATACTAAGATTTGTTTGTGACTTCAATGTGTGTTGCAAAACGCATTGTTATAGTTTTAAAGCATGGTAAGGAAAATATGTGCTTACATGTGTTCAAACTCTGGACGCTTTAACCTCTAACAAAAAAGTTATCCAAGATGTTTTATTAATGTGATTACAACTGAATATTTGACTATGTAAAGCTAAATATTGGAAAAACTACCACTAAATTTAAGCAATAGTGTGTGTGTGTGTGTGTGTGTGTGTGTGTGTGTGTGTGTGTGTGTGTGTGTGTGTGTGTAAAGGTAAAACTATATGCGATAGTTAAATGCAGAAGGCATTTTTTCATAATGACTAACACTGGCAAAATAGTTCCATAATCAAGCAAACTGAAATCCCGCATAATTAGCATTGACTTTTGCAAAGCAAATTTAAATAACAAGCTATTGTGAAACCCAGTGTGTGATGCAAAATGGGTATGTCACAGTGGTCATGAGATTCTCTTTCTTTGGCATTGTTTTTTTCTCTTCCATTCAACTGAATCTCTTAAATGTTGCAAAGGTGAAATGATATTTTACAAGTAGTATCAGTGACTTTTTAAGGTCCCTGCATTTTAAGTGGTTTAAGAAGGGCTGAAAAGTTGAAAGCACAGCAGTAGTTTTGCTCTTCTGAGACCCACAGAACCATTACTTTTGTCAAACATGTTACATTTCCCCCATTATTGGCTTTGTCAAGGTTTTTTATGCTAAGAAATTGAGAGCTATGGTGAGAACTGAATTCTGTATTCCCCCATTATTGGCTTTATCCAGGTTTTTTTGTGCTAAGAGGTTGAGAGCTATGGTGAGAAGTGAGAACTGAATTCAGTAAATGATGGCCATTTTTCAGTCTTTCTATATTTCAGGAAGCTGCTGATTTGGCATAGTGGTATGTTGCTCTGACTGTAGTGCACAGAGTCCTAGGTTGAAGTCTTGGAAGTGAAAGGCATGCTGGTAACATGACATTTTATTCTAGCAACTTTCCAAAATTAAGTAATGTTTAAAATGTGTCCCTATTTTTTTGCCTTTTGCCCCCCCCCCCCCAAAAAAAAAAATGAAATTGAAAAGTGCAAGAAGCTGTGCAAGATGTCTGTGGCTTACACTACTGTCATTCTATTTTTATATTGTATATATGTATAGTGTGTGTGTGTGTGTGTGTAAGTAGACTTTTATAATGGAAATGTTATGAATTTGGCAGTTTTGTCATTATTGGTTCATGCATTTTGTTTCATTGCCTATTGGAAAAATGTTCAAACAATACATTTAAAATTGCGCTCTAACTTAAGTCTAACAAGTGTGTTGTATTATACAAGGTCAAGGAATATAATTTAATAAAGTCAGGAAGGTGTATCAAGTAATGCATGTATGTTTCTTGTTTTGTGTGCAAAGGGCCTATGATTTGAAAACAGCCCAAAGGTAATCTTTAGCCACCACTGGCTAGATGCATTTTCTTCGGATGTGATGTGGGTTTCAGTGCTGTTTCAATGAATGTGAGTTTCAAGGGCAGAGACGTTTTAATGCCTAGTCCATTTTCATTGTGAGATAGTATTGCTTTGTTTAGCAGCTGTCTTAGTCTTTGTGCATTGTGCTACAAAATGTAAAAATAAAATCCAAATAATCATTGTAGAAGTAAAGTAGCAGTATGCATGCACACATTAGTTTTTATAGTAAATTGAGCAAAATAGCCAGGTAATGAAAAATTGGAATGGCTGCGGGGGGGGACTCTGCTGCCATATTTTGGTTGTCTGTTCTTAGTTTGTATTCGAAAGTTGGTAGCCCACATTTCCATCGGAGTGGGCAGAGTTCTGTAATTATGTGTACAAATTTTACGTTAATCAGCGTACAGATTTGTACCTATTTTTCATGAGCCTTGTCCAGCTTTTTGATGTTTCCAGGTTGAGAGGTATGCATGGTGCAGATCATGAAAACACATTCAGTTATAGGATCAAACTGTGCACCTTTGCAAATGACATTTTGTATGCAAGTAAAAGATAATTGTGACCAACATTGGCATTTTCTAGTATTTCTTCTGAAAATGAAGCTGCTTAGTGATTGGATAGATTAACTTTCAGTGAAATGTTATAATGTTTGAATCTGAGTAGTAGAGAGCTTGTAAAGAATTGGGATCACAGTAAATTGAAGATTAGAAATGTCACAGTGAAAGCAAACGAGAAGAGGCATAATTGTCACAATAGATTTTCATAGAACTTATGAAAAGTTAGGAATTTGCAGAAGTGAAACAGAATAAATGGAGTACAGCATGTTGAAGAGCAGATGAAAGAAGTGAGAAGGTCTTTATGAATAAATACAGAGCAGTGCTTTTGAAACAACTATTTTGACAGTAAACCTAGAATAGCCAGCTTGCTGGTTGAATGTTTGAAGCAACAAAAGGTGAAAGGATAACAACTAAAATCAGGAATTATGAGAATGGTAGAGTAGAAGTGGACCTAGGAAAAATTGTGAATGTTATGGTAAGCTATTACAGTGCATTATACAGACAAGATGTACAGGTTGCAAGTAAGACACAAGAAATGTCAACAGAGGAATCATAAGAGGTTCAAGGCTACTGAGTCATGTGACCATTACACCTTGCTGATTCCCACCTTAGACAGTGTTAATAACAATTAGTAGGGTTATTAACACTGAAAATAAAGGGAATTGAAAGAGCCAGTGAGAAAATAGAATACAGGGAAAATGCCTTGAAGTAATAGAATTATAAGTGTGGAAAAAGAAGGAAGAAAGAGATAAAGGTTTAGCTGGTATTTTAACAGTATTTGTGGGTGGAGATGTACACTTCAAGTAGTAGTGGTAGTACGAAAGGAAGGGGAAAGTTCCTTTTAAACCATGGTCATACAAACCCCTCTTGATTCTCAATCATAGGTTCAAGGTAATTATTTTGCTAGCTGCCCTTGTGTCCCATTTTAAAGGTAGCCAAGTTCCCTTTCAAAAGTGATAATCAAACCCTGTTCCTGGTTTCTGTGAGTTAAACACAATAACCATTATGCCAACCCCCAAGAAAGCTTGACTGCAAAGTCTTTAATACAGTTTTTGCAAAAAAGAGTTGCAAAGATATTGTCAAGAATAATAGATCTAGATCATTGTGGGTTTAAAGAAGGTAGGCAAACATCTGACAACACTAACAGAATCCTTATGATTCAAAAGGATGCACTGGACAATAATAATATACAAATGCTAATACGTTTAGACATTAAAAACATTTTGACTGAGTTGGGAATTAAGAGATCTTTCTGAGTCTTGTGGGTTTCCACAAGAATGGATAACATTAATATTCAGTATCCACAAAGGATCTGTAGCTAGGATGAAGTATAGGGGTGAACTCTCTAAAGCATTTAGTTTTACAAGAAAAACTATGTTACCAGTCCAGAACATGACATAAAAATTATACTTGATAAACTGACATACTTTACAGGTATAGCAATATGTAAAGTAAAGTAAATTAAGCAAAACAAGGGGGATATTGTAATTATGTCCCAAAGCTTGACTTGCTACATAAATTCCCCTTTCTGTGGGGGCGTGTTAAGATGGCGATACTTTGGAATTTTGTAGAAATGGGATGTTAAGCAAGCAGCTTAAGAAATATGGGTGGAAATTATTCAAAAGATTGTTAGATACTGTATGGAAAATGTTATTTACGGACACTGTCAGTAAGATAAAAACAAGTAAGATGTTTTTGGTTCTTCTGGTTCTATATGTAGGTCAGGCTTTTAAGTATTAACCATAAGATCAGATGTGGAAGAATATCAGAGTGTCAGTTAAGGAGTTTATTTGAGGTAGGACAAAAAAAACGGCAACATGGAAAAAAATAATTCTAACAAAGGATCTGGGTGGTTTGGGACTACGGATTTGAAGACATACAAAAAGGCCATGCAGCATTAGTTAATATATGTGATGCAGGACAATGAATATATGCTGAAATGGAAGGACATGATAGGCATAGTGCCCAGAGAGCTAAATACATGATCACATATGGGCATTTAGGAATGTTTAGGAAAGGAATACTTAGACCATTCTATACAGCTTGATATGCATAAACCTGTTAAGCATGTCTTCACTTCAGAGGAATTTAGACCGTGGAAAAATAAAGCAACACCAGTAGGCTATACCACCTATAGTTGTATGAAAGGGACAGAAGAAGCATTTGAAAATAAATGAGCATTTGGAAAAGAAAGAACAAAGAACTGAGGTTTTGGGAGCAAGATGATAGCAGATGAGGTAATAAAATGGGGTGATACTAGACAAGCATTTGTGTTAGTGAATTCTGATCAACATGCATGGACACTATAAAGAAAATATGCAGAGGCTGCATAGTAAACAAGGTAAACCACAACTAGTAGATCTTATAATTGAGTGCATAAAAGAAGTAGAAACCAGAAAAGAGTAATAAATAAGTTGAGCATATTAAACAATATTAGATCTGAGAAGTTGTTATGGTATAACATAAAACAGTATTGCGAAAAAAGATGTTTTAGAAGATCATTGAAGGGACATATGTATATTATCCCTAGATAAGCAACTACATTAAAGAAAGCTTTAGAAGTTTTTCATGGAAATGATTTCATAAAAATGATTAAAAATGTTTCCTTAGACAAGACGCATATGTTGGAGATGTGATGATTTAGAAAATTTTTCCTGTGATCTTATATTTTGGGAGTATACAGAGTTGCTTCAGTTTAAAAATGAACTGAACAACAAGCGAAGTCCTATACTTGGATGAGAATTTAACCTTTGTATAAGAGGTGTCCTTGTTTTTGTTTCAACATTTTTATTAAGTATGGCATTAAAAAGTGATGTAGTTATATATACAATAATAGAAAAGAAAACAAACTACACTAACATAGTTAACACTTTTAATTCACTCCAGCAAGCATTACATAAATTGATCAGTTTGCTCCTTCCTTGAAATTTCACTTCCCCTCATCCTGAGCACTATTTTGCATTAATTGTTCCCACAAATTCCAGTTATTTCCATGTAATTGGCGTTCTCTGTTTCCTAAAGATCCTTCTTCCAGTTTATCTCCTTTGTAATATTTAGAACTTCATTTATATTTGGTTTAGATTTTGATTTCCTTATTCTAGTAATTGCATTTTTTATAGACAGTAACACAAAGCTTATTATGGTCTTACTGTATTTGGGCAATTTATATCATGTATCCAGTGCAGAGGAATAATTTCCATAGTTACAGCCATTTGCACCCTTAACATTTCTGACGGTCTTCTGTAGAAAATTTTTGAAATTTGCCAACTCATTGCATTCCCAAAAAGCATGTTCATGGTTACCTCTTGTCTTTCCTATCAGACCTGCAGCATTTGATATCTGCCTGAGGAAAATTCTCTGGTGTGCTTGAGGTATAAAAATATCGATGCAAACACACGTTCCTAAACGTTCTGGGCTTTGTTGCATACTTGGGAGCTGTAGAGATGCCATCCCATTCTTCATTTGAGTATTGCCTTTCCAATTTGTCTTACCAATCTTTCCAAGTCTCCCCTAATTGACTATTGCAGTTATTATGCAATATTTTATATGCCCTACTAGTTATTCTTTTTTTAATAGCAACTTCTTTTCTAGGCTCAGTTAAAAACACTACCAGAAATGGTCTTACTTTTAATAATCTCCTCTCCCTTTCTCTTTACTTATACTTTTTTATCGATCACTGGTAGGGAAGGTAATCTGTTATCTGCTTTTTAAACTTCTGATTAGTGTTATTCCAATCTTACCTTTCCCTGTTTAGTTATTTAATTCCAAACCGTGGTTCCTTTGCTAATGTTCTTCAGGAAACTCCAGCCCACCTCTTGCCTACTTTGTATACCCCTACTTGCAGTCATCCCTCTTGGTAAAATCTGTCAGTGTTCCCATGTTGGTTTAACTCAGAATTCTTTCTACTGCTGTATAACTATGATATTCTGGTGGTTATTATTCTCCTTAGGGGGAATCTGTATCTAAAGCCATACTTTATTTTTACTTTTTAAATTCTTTCCCTTCTCCTCTGTTTCATATTTATCCTTTCTTCATTGTCTTATAACCTTCTGTTTGTGTTGTATGTTTGAGCCTTAATTGTGTAGCTCTAAAATATCCCTTTAAGTTGGGTAATCTTCAGTGACTTACCTCACTTTACCTTGCTGTCTTCTCCTCCCAAAAAATTCCTTCAACTCTTTATAAGTTACAGTCTACGACCTCGATCTCTGGTTGATAAAAGTATGTCTGACTTGTATATAAAGCTTAAGACTGGAAACATTTTCACTGCTTGTATTTTCCAATCCATATCCATAATCAAGAACTTCCAGGTTCTCAATAGTTGTGTTATCTTTTGTTTAGTCTCTTCTTATGTATCCACCGAAATAGAATCTTTTTTATTGCATGCGCTTAAATATTTCATCTTTCCTTATCACCATAACTGTGGGCATTGCTGAACCAATTCATGTGTGGGTATATAGTTTACTGCTATAGTCATTGTTTTATCTTTATTTTACGTCCTGAAAAAAGCTTGAAAGTGTCACAAAGCATTCCACAAACTCAAGATACCCATTTCTGGATTAATCAACACCAATATAATATCATTTGTGAATAAATCTAACATTTCTGGATTATAGTACAAGTTGTAATCTTGAATGAGTCCCTTATTTTGTTTGCTAATGACTCTAAATATAAAGCAGATAACATAGGGAAAGAGGTCACCCTTACCTTGGTCCTGTTTTTAGGCAGTGCTATCCAGAAAGGAACCCTCCCACTTAATTTTTGCCTCCTAGCCCTAAGAAAGACTACCAACCAATTAACCATATTATTTTATCAGGAAATGCAAATTATACCATTGCTTTACACATAAAATCCCAAGCTGACTCCATTAAAGTCTTTGCTGCATCAAGGACTGCCAACAGTAGCATAATTTTCTTATACACTCCTTCTGTCTGGATCATTGTTCTGTTTATGCTGTCAGGCTTTGCCTCCCCTACACAAAACCACCTTGGTCCATATTTTTCAGTTTTGGAAACATTTCTGCCATGCTCATAGCCAGTATAGACATTAACACACTAAAGTCATAGTTTGCAATTGTAATGGGTTTATATGAAGCTGTTTCTGAATGGTCTTTACCCTCTTTTAGTAATACAACCACCACAGTTTCAAGCTGCTGGTACCCCACGTTAAAATATTGTTAAACAAAACCTTCCACATCTTTATCACTTTATTCCCTTGCAAATCCCAAACCTTCACATGAATACAGTCTGTTCCTGGAGATGTTCCTGTTGGTTAGGTTATACATCTTCAGTCTTATTTCTTCTCTTCCTGTCTGAGTTATTAATAGTTGAGCTTAATCTTCCTCTAACCTTCACATAATGAAGTCTTTCTTAAATATTTCGATTTGTGCCTTTTCTTATTTTTCATGTTCCTCTACTTTATACAGATGAGAGATATTTTGGAAATTTTATGATATAGGATCTGTTTTTCTTCTTATGGGCTCTCTAGATTTGGCAACCACTCTTTCAGATTTCTGCTGCCTAAGTTGTTATGTTAAAATTTGTTTGTGTTCTGGAGCTGTTTTTGAAAAAAGTTTATCAGCAACTTTTCTGAACACATGCAAGTTATCCAAATACTCCGTTATTTTCCCTTTAGCAATTCGCAGTTGCTTCTCTTTTTATGTGAGGTTCCCCTTATTCTGCAATAATTTAGCCTTTCTCGACCCATCTAAATAATTCATATTATATTTCCCTGTATCTCTCTATTTCTGTCATATTTTAAAATTCTCAATGTGAAGTTGTTCTGTCTCGCCGTTTTGTTCTTACACGTAGGTCAGAGCCGATCCCTCAGCTCCGAATCGGCCGCTTTTCAAGCTCAGACTCTCAGAGAAGCTCGAGACCCAGTGAATATCCCATGATGCCCTGCTATGAGTCCCCAGATCTAGTTTACTGCTGCAATGGATCAACAGCTCGTCAAAGTTAGCTCAGGCCAGTGACTTTAATTTTCTATTATAGTTCTCTTTTTCTTCAAAAAAATCCTTTGTGTGTGTGTGTATATATATATATATATATATATATATTTATGTGTGTGTGTATATATATATATATATATATATGTGTGTGTGTATGTGTGATATATATATATATATATATATATATATATATATATATGTGTGTATATATATATATATATATATATATATATATATATAGTAGTGTGTTAAATAGTATAGTGTTAGGAATATAATTAGTTTAAATTGTTAGAACTTTTAAATAGTCCTTTTTTCCTCAGGCTTAGGCCTTTCTTTTGAGTGTGACAGGACTCTGTGAGCTGGTGTGTGTGTGGGTGTTATACACATTAGAGTGGTAGTTTAGTTTATATCTTATAGTAGTATACTTTTACTAGTTAACCAAACTATTATTCATAATATGTAGAGTGACTTAGAGTGTTTAGATATATATATATATATATATATATATGTATATTTACTCATATTATACTTGTTTTTTGTACTAGTTATTATAGATTTAGACATGTCAGAAAAACAAACATCAGGGTTTAAAAGGTGTGTGTGTGTGTGTGTGGGGGGGGTCAGAAAATGTCGGTTACAGACAACCACTCCACCTGCGTGTACTGTTTGGGCGCTGTACACTTACAAGAGGTGTGCTCTATCTGCCATTCCTTTAGTGCCAGGGTCCTTCTAGAAAGACGTAGGAAACTGGTGGACAGAGGACTCCTGAAGCCTGAATTTCAGGCTCCTTTAGATGAGGCTGACACCTCTTCCAAGGCTTCGAAGGGGTGGAAGTCTTCCAAAGGATCCTCGGAACCCAAATCATCGGCTCCGAGTTCCTCAAGTATGGTCCGTGCATAGACTCCACAGTCCTTGGAGCCGTGTATCGAGTCCTTAACTCGGGGTCCAGTTGTAGAACCGATATTGGAGATCCCTCGGTCTCCAATCCTTCAGTCGATTCCACCTTCGGCCCCTTCGACCCATCCCTCGACTCATTCTTCCAGGCTTTCCGATGTGGATCTGGACTGAGTGGTCAAGAGGCTTTTAGAGAACCCGGCCCTGGCCAAAATGCTTTCTGCTTTGAGCCATTTGGCTCTGAATCCTGAAATCCCTCCCATGGCTTCTCCACCTCCTCCTCCGAAGCCAATCGAGCGTTCGGAGCCGGGGCAGATGGAACCAATACTGGTAGAACCCTTGGAGCCGAGGTTCGATCTTCCTTGGCTCCATCGACCTTGATCTCCTCGGACCCGACCGGGGAGTCTCGGGGCTGACAGTCCCTCACCAGCTCCGGGGTGGAGAGTCGAACCGATACCTCGGTTCCGACTCTTCCACTTGGGGCTTCGGCACAGGTGGCCTCGGCCCCGTCCTCTGGATTGGAGCGGGGGGTCTCGGTCCGTGGAGAGCTGCCGGTCTCTTCGGAGCCGACTGACTTCTCGGACCGGGTTTCTGGTGCTTTCGATGCCATGAGGAAGATCGTGGCTGCCAAGACCACTACCTCCTCAGATCTGTCTTCCCCTTCCCCCAAGGGGCCTCGTTCTACCTCTTTCCCGCAGATCCCCACGAAGCGTTGAGATCCTGGACCTCAGGTATCCCCATTGGGTGGCCCCTCCTCTCTAGGCACTTCCCCGGACGACCCCACCGATGAAGTTCCTAGGAAGAGATTGTGCAAGAGGAGGCACTTGGATTCCCCTCCGGAATTTCTGACATCGGATACTGACTTGGAGGAATCAGAAGGGTCCCCATGATCCCCCTCAGAAGATATCTCATTCGCAGACATATTGGAAATTTTAAGGCAGAGGGGTGATTGGAAGTCCCTTGCCCCTTCTGAGGACGAGTCGGTTCTCCTGAAGGTCTTCGGATCTCAGCCATCCACCTCCTGGGTTACTCTGCCCTTCGATGAGTTGATGGAGCTAGTTACTCAAAGGGCGTGGGAGTCTCCTGACTCAGTGGAACCGGTCCCTCAGAGGCCCATTAAATTTATTACTTCCCCCACTGACAAGGCCTTTCTTACAAAAGGAGTCCCAGTTGATGCCATGGTGGTGGCAGAGGCCACCAAGAAAGAGATGTCTGAAACCTCTTCTGCTGTCCATCCTCCTAATAGAGATTCTAGGACGATGGACAGGTATGGGAAACACATATTTAGTTCTGCGCCATTTTCCATGAGGTCGCTCAACTACCTGACACATTTTACCCGCCTTCAACGAGATCTCATAAAAGAGTTGGGAGATACTCTTCAGGGTAGTACAGCTAATGTAGTCTCTGAAAAGGTGACTGCACAGCTCAACACCCTTAATTCAATAGTAAACTCATCCATGCGTCTCATTTCGTATGCTGCCGATGGATTGAGTAGGGCTGCTGGCTCAGCGATAGCTCTTCGAAGGCAATCCTGGATGCGCCTTTGCTCCTTTGCGGAAGCCTTTAAATCTTCATTTGTCAATACCCCATTCGATGGGTCCGCCTTGTTCGGACCCAAAGTTAAGGAGACACTTACTAGGTGTGAACAGGAAGGGAAGACTGTCTGCTGTAGGGGTCCGTTTTTCCACTCCAACCAGACCTTACCCCAAAGGGCAACGAAGTGGGAAAATGTGGTTCCGAAAACCTCAAGGAGCTTTCCAAAACACACCTACTGATACCCCCTCTAGAGGCAGAGGAGGGGGCAGAAATGGAAGACGCCGTCCAAACGGCAGAGGCGGTCCGCAAAACCAGGGCGACAGGGAGCAGTTCTCTGGTAAGCCCTATCAGCGTTTCTGAAAGGAAGCCCGGCTGTTCTACTCTGGAGGCAGTCGGGGGTCGCTTGGCTTTATACCCAAACACCTGGCTAAACATTACAACAGATTCCTGGGTAAAAAGCGTCATTGCCAGAGGTTATTACATTCCTTTTTAAAAACCCCACCTATATGTACAAAGATCCCAGACGTACCACCCAGTCTGAGAAAACTAGCAGCCATAGAAATCCAAAAGCTGCTGGACAAAAGAGTCATCCAGCCAGTCCCGGAGGACCAAAGAGGATCCGGAACTTACTCAAGGTTCTTTTTAGTTCCAAAGAAAACAGGGGACTGGAGGCCCATACTAGACCTCAGTAAACTCAACACCTTCATCAAGAAGGAAAAGTTCCGGATGGTCACGCTACAGTAGATTCTCCCGTTCCTAGCAACGGGCGATTGGATGTGCTCTATAGATCTCAAGGATGCTTACTACCACATCAAAATGGACAGATCATCCAGAGATCACCTGCGTTTTCGGCTGGGGGCCAGTCATTATCAGTTAAGAGCCCTGCCCTTTGGTCTCACCACAGCCCCCAGGGTGTTCACCAAATGTATGGCAGTGGTCACGGCTCACCTGAAACGGTTGGGATTCTGGGTGTTTCCATATCTGGATGACTGGCTCCTCACCGCCACCTCCAGGCATCAACTAATCCAAGCAAGAGACTACACCATAGACCTTTGTTCTCAGTTGGGCATAACCCTAAATTTAGAAAAATCTGCGCCATCACCCTCACAGCATATTACATTTATAGGAGCAGAACTGGACACCATCGATGCAAGGATCAGGTTGCCCCAATCAAGAATCATAACTCTCAAAAACCAGTTATCCAGTCTCCTAGCCTGCAACAAAGCTCCAGCATCCCAGATACTACAGCTTTTAGGCACAATGGCAGCCACATTGATAGCAGTTCCGTTAGGCCACATGCACATGCGAATTCTCCAGTGGTTACTTTTTGCACAATGGTCTTACCAACAACTACCCATGTCACATGAGATCCAGTTAACCAATCTTTACAAGAAAGATCTCAGTTGGCGGTTGAACAGCGACCAAGTGACAATCGGACGTCCCTTCGTTCTTCCCCAACCCACAGCCACAGTGACCACGGATGCTTCCCTGATAGAGTGGGGGGGGCTGTTTCAGGGAAAGACCGTCCAAGGCACTTGGTCAATCATGGAAACGCACTTGCATATAAATGTCTTAGAGCTGAGAGCGGTGTTCCTAGTGTTGCAACACTTTCACAACTCTCTTCCTCCGGACACAATTGCTATCCAGAAGGACAACATGTCGGTCGTCTGGTACATCAACAAACAAGGGGGAACCAGATCGTACCCTTTATGCCGGGAGGCCCTAAGGATCTGGCAATGGGCTGTATCCACCAGACGCCTTCTGATAGCAACGCACATCCCGGGGTCATCCAACGTGATAGCGGACAAACTAAGCAGAGCCATGCTGTTGCCTCACGAGTGGTCTCTCAAACAACAAGTGGCGGAAAACATTTTCCGCAGATGGGGCCAGCCTTGCTGCGACCTATTTGCATCTCCGATGAATGCCAAATGCAGTAGCTACTTTGTCCTTTATCCCCCACCGGGGAACGAACTGAGGGATGCGCTCGTACACGATTGCCCCCGTGTCTTCTATATGCCTTTCCGCCAATACCTCTAATTCCCAAATTCATGCAGAAAGCCAAAAGTCTGGGAAGGACAGTGATTTTAATAGCCCCGTCTTGGCCTCGGCAGATTTGGTTTCCCTTCCTGTGGAAGTATCAAGTGGAAGAACCATGGATCCTGGACCCAGTGCCGGATCTTCTGACTCATTCGTCGGGAGTTCCCCACCCCTCCCTCACGTCCCTGAAACTGACAGCTTGGCTGCTCCGATTCCCACATTAGCCAGGTCACATGAGTTGTCTTCCGCGGTCCAACATATTATAATTTCATCTCATAAGCTATCTACCAGCAAACTATATAACAGCAAATGGAAACTATTTGTTCACTGGGCTTCTCAACATGTCACTGACCCTTATGTAGCACCTATCCATATCATCTTAGAATTCTTGTCGTCATTGTTCCATGATGGCGCGGCTGCTGCCACCATTAGAGTTCAATTGGCTGCTATCTCAAACTTTCATTTGGGCTTCAACGGCTCTAACATCATGTCGCATAGGCTTTGTAAAGCATTCTTAAAAGGAACCCACCATCTCAGGCCACCTATTAATCATCCTGTCTACCCATGGAATTTGAATCTGGTTTTATCCCAACTGATGCTCCCTTTGAACCTGCTTCATCTTGTCATGTAAAGTTTTTGTTTTGGAAAACACTATTCCTGGTAACCATCACATCTGCACGTAGGGTCTCCGAACGTCAAGCCTTGTCCGTCAAACCCCCATATTTGATTTTTCACCCTCAGAACTAATCCTACCTTTCTTCCCAAGATGTCTTCGGAAAGTAAATTAAATCAATCCATTGAGCTCCCAACCTTCTTCAAACAGCATACCAACAAACTAGAATATATGTTACACAAGCTTGATGTACATAAACAACTGAGGTTCTATCTGGCTAGAACGAAGGATTTCAGACAATCGGACCAACTCTTCGTGTCTTGTGCAGACAATAGAAAAGGTTGTTCAGTATCAAAAATCACTCTATCCAAGTGGTTCTCTGATTGCATCAGATTCATTTATACTTCCACTAATCAGCCATTAGAAACCCACGTCCAAGCCCATTCTCCACAAGCTGTTTCTACATCATTAGCTCATGCAGCTCACTTGCCTTTAGATACCATCTGTGCAGCTGCTACGTGGTCAAAACCTCACACGTTTATCACTCATTACAAAGTGGATAAGACCTCCAGGGACAGGGCTACGTTTGGTTCCACTGTGCTCAGGAATGTTCTCACGTGAGCCACCCAGGATTAGGGTGCTTGGGACGCTACCCACTTGTAAGAACAAAACGGCGAGATAGAACAACTTCACATAAAGAAGTTGTGTCCTTACCATAACGTTCCATGTGAGTTGTTCATCTCGCCTTTTTGTTCTTACATTCCCGCCCACCTTCCCCCTCCAGTCGAGTGAGATGGTTGCCTTGGTAGATTGGTTCAGCTGTCAGTCTGTTTATACATTCCTGCTCTTCTTCTATCCTTCTACTCTTGGAGTTACCTGAGTAGGTAGACTTTATAGTCATATTCTGTCGGCAGGCTGTCTTGGTTGCAGCATACTAGATCTGGGGACTCATAGCAGGGCATCATGGGATATTCATTGGGTCTCGAGCTTCTCTGAGAGTCTGAGCTTGAAAAGCGGCCTATTCGGAGCCGAGGGATCTGCTCCGACCCACGTGTAAGAACAAAAAGGCGAGATGAACAACTCACATGGAACGTTATGGTAAGGACATAACTTCTTTTTTCATTTATCCTATTCACTAGCTATTCTTTCTGAAGAAATTTGTATTTTCCCTAATAACTCACAAATCATTTACATTACCCATGCCTTAAATTAATCTTTTTTTAACTGATAAGTGGGGAAAACACCAGTTTCCCATTTAACTTCATTATTAAGCATCTTTTTTTCCAAACGCCTTTATTGAAGTACCACTTGTAACATAGGCAAATTTACAGTCATATAAAAGTAATAGAACTATATTAACTTCACATATATTGCTATATATTGTATAACCTAAGCAATATTACATAAATTGTTTGATTCCTATTTTTTTTTTTTTTTTTTAAACAAGAAACATCTTCATTAAATCATCACTTACTACATAGGCAATCGTACATTTATGTAAATTAAAACAAACCACACTGACACAATCCCAGTTGCAGGCATTCTGCATCACAAACCATACTGACAAACACTCCCAGTTGCAAACATACATCACTTGTAATCTATCCAATCTTTCTCAAACATTACATGGCTCATTTATGTCATGCTGCCTTTTAGGCCTTATTCCTCCCTTGTGTGTATTGTTCCCACAATTGCCATTTTTTCCTATGTAGTTTGCTCCTACCCTTTTCTGAAAATCTCAATTCCAGTTGTTTTAACTCTGTTACAATATTCACTACTTCCAGTATAGTTTTAGATTTTAATTTACATTTTCGAGTAATTGCTTTCTTGGCAGTCACCATTATTGGAGATAGCAAGGCCTTACCATGTCTAGGCAATTCTGATTCTGTATCATAGCTCAGAAAAATCATCTGCCTCGTCAGACTAATCTGCCCACCCAGCATCTCCAACAGCGCATCCCGCAGGGAATCTTTAAAGTCCGCCAACTCAACGCAGCCCCAGAAAATAGGTTCTCAATTACCTCTTTCTTCCCCTTCGCATCTCCAACATTTACTGGCTACCTGAGGAAAAAAAATTCTGGAGTCTGTGTAAACATTTCCAGGCCAAAATCCTAAATATTCTAGATTTGTTTGCATATATGGGAGACGTACATAAATCCTCTGTTTCTTTATGAATTGCTTATCCAGTGTCTCTTCCTAATCCTTTATAACCTCCTCTGATTGATTCTTATAGTTACTGTGCAATATTTTATATGCTCTACTAATTATTCCTTTTTTAATGGCAGCAGTGCTTGTCTTTCATTTAGTACTCCCCTATTTCTTTCTCTTTGCCTCTACTCTGATATCAGTCCCTGATAGGGAAGACAATCTGTAACCTGCAGTCCAGATAAATTCTTGGCATCTTCCAATTCTGTCATCTTTCCCTGTGTAGTTATTTGCTCGCAATATCCTGGTTCCTTTGCCAATTTTCTCCAATAAATTCCAGCCCCCTGTTTTCTGTATCCTTAATTGTAGTTATCCCTGTCGGCAGAATCTCCTTTCTCCATTCCCGTGTTGGTTTATTTCACAGAATACTTACTGCTACCTTATGAATATAATATTCTGTATGATTATTGTTCTTAAAGGCATGCATCCAAAATCCTAGTCTCTCTTGTTTCTTGAGCTTCCCCCATGTTTCATCATCATCCCTTTCCAATTTGAATTAAAGTTTTCTGCGTGTGCTATGTATAGGAGTCTTAACTGTGTAGCTCTGAAGTACACCTTCAAATTGGTTAATCACAATCTGTCCTGCTGGAAGAATCAGCTTGTCCCACTTGACTCTTGCCTTCTTCCCCTCCCAGATAAAGCCCTTCAGCTCAATTAATTGCTGCCCACAACTTCTTTGGTTGATAAAAAATATGCCTGACCTGTGTATAAGACTAAATGGACTAAAAAAAATGCAACTCTTTATATCTTACTATCCATATCCATATAACAAAGGTTCCATTGTCTCTTGTTTAGTCTCTTCCCACATATCCTTAGCTGCCACGCTAGTATAATTTTTAATCCATACTTCTAAATATTTAATTTTATCATGTTTCCATAAGTATAGATATTGTTGGACCAGTTCTTGTGTGGGTGCATAATTTACCACTATTGCCTTTGTTTTAGCTTCATTAATTTTGTATCCTTAGAAGATTTTGAAACCGTCTTAAAAATGTTCCCCAACACTGTAATGTCCCTTTCTGGTTTTATGTATAAAATAATATCTGCAAGTAGAGCCATCTTTTCCTGACTACCATACCAATTATACTCTTGGATTTCCGAGTCCCTTATTTTCTTTGCCAGTGGTGCTAAATATAATCTAAACAACAAAGGGAAAAGTGGACAACCCTGCCTGGTTCCTCTACTCAAGCAGATCTTATCAGAGAGGACCCCAACCACTTTAATGTTCACCTCCAATCCCTTATATATACTTCTAATCAACATTATAATTTATCAGGGAAAGCAAATGCTTCCATTGCCCTGCTCATGAAGTCCCAGTCTACTCTGTCAAAGGCTTTCTGTACATCAAGACCCACCAGTAAAAGTGGTATTGTCTTACATTCTGCTTCCCTCTGGATCATCAATGTTCTGTTTATATTGTCAATATATTTGCCTCCCCTCCCCGAAACCACACTGAACCATATCTATCAATTTTAGTATCAGTTTGCCATTCTTTTAGCCATTATAGACATAAACACTTTATAATCATGGTTTAGTATTGAAATGGGCCAGTATAAAACTGGATCCACTGGATTTTTACCCTCTTTAGGTATACTGTTACCACTGCCTTCTTCCAGGATGCTGGTACTTCTCCTCTTAAAATACTGTTAAATCCTTCCAGATTTTTATCAGTTTTTTTCCCTCCTAGCTTCAAAACATCCACAGGAATACCATCTATTCCTGGGAACTTTCCTGCAGATTGATTATGCATAGCCACTTTTATCTTCTCTCTTCCTATCCTGTTAATTGAGCCCCATCTACCTCTAACCTTCGCATATTTAGTTCTTCAGTAAACATTTCCATTTGTACCTTTTCTTGATTTCCATATTTCTCTGCTTTATATAAACGTTCATAAAATGTCCAAAATATTTCTAATACTTTAATAGGATCTCTTGTTATCCTCCTTGTTATAGGCCCCCTAAGCTTTGTGACAGCCCTTTCCACTTTCTTTTGCCCAAGTTGTTGTGCTAAAAGATTTTGTGCTGTAGAATTATCAAAAAACAGGTGCTTAACAGCAGTCTTTCTAAACTCGTCCATATTATCAAGGTAATCCTGTATTTTCTGTTTAGCATTCTGCAGTTGCTCCTTTTCTTGCTGTGAGAGATTACCCCTATTTTGCAATACTTTAATATTTGTCAGTCCCTCTGAATAATTCTTGTTACTTAACCATATCTCCCTTTCTTTTATTTCCACCCTAGTTTTAAACTCCACTTTAATTTTATCTGACTCCGTAGCTAGCTATATTTTCAGAAGAAAACTCTGTCTTCTGTAGTAACTCCTGAATTAATCCCAAAACCCACTCCTTAAATTCCTCCCTTTTCAACCAATAGGTGGGAAAGCATCAGTGTATCATTTTTATTTCATTAACTTGCGTTTTTATTTTCGTTTTTATTGGTGCATGATCTGAAATAGTTATTGGGTGCGTTTCTAGACCTTCAGTTAAATGCACATGGTCCTGTGAGATATAAAAATCGGGCTAGTCTAGACAGATTTTATATCTTGGTGAATATGTAAATTCACTCCGAATTCCTAGTACTGAATTCACAGCTTCCATGCCAAACATTTTCATATATTTTCCCTTCTAGGCCCCCCAGACACATTTTCACTGTCACAAACCAAAATTCCAGTCTCCACTATAAGTAATGTATTCCTTGCTGAAAGCTGATTATTTCTCTGAGATTTTTCTTATGCTCCATTATAGCAGTTTTAGGTGGGATGTAAATGCATGCCAGTGTAATCCTCCTCCCTTACCAGTACCCCTTAGTACTAGGTATCTTCCATTATCTTTTTTTTCCTTGTCTGTCACTACTGGAGCTCCTCTTGCAATTAATATAAGTACTTCTCTTTTCCCTTGCCCCAGATATTCCACTGAATAACCATCCCGAAAACATTTCTGTTTCAAATTCACATGTTCAGTTCTTTCCAGATGCGTCTCCTGTAGCATAGATATTAGCACTCCACATTTATTAATATAATTCATTACTCTTTCTTTTTTATATTTAACTACAAGACCATTCAGATTGAAAGACATTACAGAAAGCATTATTTTGTTATATAGTTATTACCACCTTTTATATGTAGCTGCTTTTTTGTTAAATGTCTAGTTTCAATTGTTATGTTACATGCATATACTGTTCAGCTGGTTGGTCTTTTATACAGTTTCTTGTCACATCCATTTGCGCCTATGTCACATCTTACATTACTTTTTTTTTTTTGAAAGCCCTCAAACAGAACAAACAACCCCCTTCAAACCTTTTAACTTGGTAATAACACCCAAAATTAGGTGCATCTTCAGATGTTGAATTTTTTGCTTCCTAATGAGAACAAAATTTCTAAGTTGATAGCCACACAGACAGACTAGATTTAACCAAAAAGAAATGTTAGTCATGCTACGATGTATGGTACAGCCTGTGCTGTTAGTAAATGCAGTTTGATTTTGTATATCTTTTATAACTCTCCCGGCTGAGAAAACACTTAAATGCTTTCAGTAAACACTTTCTCCAAGCCATTTCTCTTTATCAAATTGTCTTCTAGCGACATGCAAACCAGACACAAAACTGCTAAGGGGGACCTTGTTTACCCGAAAAAAAGCCTTGTAAATGAAAAAGAATATTTAATATTATATGCTTTGTAATAAACTTGTTACTGGATAAACGCGTAGGGTCTTAACCCAGTCATTTCCCTGTGCAAGCATGGGAAGAAGCACACTAATTTTTCTTTTGTCATACTCTCTTAACCAGACCCTTCCTCTGTACCCCTTCTCTTCCTCTTTGTTTTCATTGCAGCGCCTACATTTCTTAAAACTGAACAAAGAAAAAGAGAGAAGGGAGAAAAAAACCAAAAGCACCTGTTTCTTAGTATCCCTATTCTATTTCAAAAAACTTTAGAAAACTTTACTTCATGTCTAATTGGTTTTGTATTATCTTTAAAGATGTCACAGCTGGGAAAACCCCTGATTGTTTTCAGAGAACATTATATCCTAGCCAAGTGAGCTTTTCTTTTTTATTTTATTTTCTCTTCTCTCAGCCAATCCCCTTCTACCAGACCATCTTCAGTTTCTCTCTATCAGATTGTCTCCCTTAAGACATGAAGACTAGCTACAGAATTGCTACTTAGTATATGTGCATTTGCTAGAAAAAAACATTCTAATATTCAATATTCTTTTTCATTTACTTGCTCTCTCTCAAAACCAAATAAACCAAGGTCTACAATCCCATGCCAAAAGCACATCAATTTCAACTTTGTCATGCCTGTTTAACCAGGCTCCTTTTTCATCATCGCATTGCCTATGTTTATCAAAACTTTACAATTAGAGAGAAGAGGGGGGCGAAAAAAAAAACTGTTTACAATCCCCATTACACTTAAAAATAGCATGCAAAGAAAACCATACACCACAAATACAGTACTATTAAGAAGTGTTTTCTTTACTTAGCTTTCTCTTCTCCCCAAAGCATTTTTTCCGAACACTAATGACATGAAGTAGAGCATATACTTTATAGTCCCCCACAAATCCAACAAATTTTGTAAAAGTCCAATATTTTCAGATTTTCTTGTTCTGTCATATTTTCAGAAATGTAATTATTGCATTGTAATCCCATATTAAGTTACTGGTTTTATTACTGTTCTCCATCACCCAAATCCTGTCGCCATTTCATTTTCAACATATTCTTGATTCTTCTAATCAACTGTCCTGCTCGCTCACTTCTCTCCAACGTTTTCCTTTGAAATACTGGAAAAGGTTTCCATGGGTGCAGTCTCTCTGTGGTCTTTATTACCAGAGGAACCAGAAGCAGAACTCCTTCCGTTTCATAGCTCAGTTTTTTGTTGGACAAACTTTTATATTTCCTCTTTAGCATTCAGGGAAGAATACCTTAAAGACAGCTGGATACACGTGTGTTTTGACATTCTCTGAATAGTGGAATGAATTTACCTCTCCTTTGCCTGGTGTACAATGAGTAATCATTCTCCAAAAACGTTCTGCTGTCTCCCACTTTGTTTTTTTTTTTCCTTCTACCACAGTTTTGTCAGAATCAGTTCCTTCTGCTGGTGGGATTGCATCTTTACTATTAAAGGTCCAAACAAAGCAACCTGGACCTTTAATAGTAAAGATGCAATCCCACCAGCAGAAGGAACTGATTCTGACAAAACTGTGGCAAGCCGTTTCTTTATTTTGACCTCTGATTTTTGCAGCTTTATCATCTTATCTGAATATCTGTTTAAAGCATCTTCCATTTTTTGCACCCTTTTGTTATTTATGTTGATATACTCCATCAGTGTTTTGTTTATTTTAACCAGGCCTGTATGCAGTTGTCTTATATCTTCCTGTAGGTTATTGGAAGTAATATCTGAAGGTTGCATTGCTTTTTGTTGAACAGCAGCAGAACTTTCCCCAATCAGTGTTTATTCCTCACTTTATGCAGCTGATTTTTTCCAGGTTTTTGTATTTCTTTATTCCTAGCATCCAGGGAGTGCACTTACTAACAAGTTACTGAAATGTACCCATAAACACAAGTCTACTAGCCTTCTCTGCTAAGTTTCTGTTTTCATGCTGGGAGAGCTAGAAACAAGCTGTGCAGCCATCTTGGAAGTCTTGTAAACTAAATTTCTTGTCCAGAAGTTTGAAAGCCCACATAAGACCTTGGACCCGTACCCAACAGCTAAAATATAAGCAGCAGTGAACAAACCCCAGAACATTCCTTCTAGTCTTAATAGAACTAAGGCAGTAAAAAGGAGAGTAGGAATAGTAATGTAAGTGTAATTGCTTGTCCAGAGGTACCAGTATAGTAAGTAATTCATTTTGTATCTGAGATTGGGAATTCCATTTCTGTCGCCTTCAGGACAGAGTCTCAAACTTCATGGTTGTTCAAGTATGCTACTGTCTGTGATGGCATCAAAGGATGACTTGGACTTAGAGATTACATCCAGCCACTAGTGTCTTGAAATACTGAGAGACACCCACATAGTAACTGCACAAATATTTTAAGAAAAGGCCTGTGAGGTAGATGTCACTCTGGTATGAGTGATCTCCAGGCTTGGACGCCAGTGGTTCATTGTATTTTTGATAAAAACAGTTGGATGCATTACTTAATTTAGATAAGGTTAACTTGGAGTCTTAAGCATCCAACTTCTTTTCAGAGGAGGAAGCAAATAGTTGATCGTTTCTAGCAAGCTTTAGTCTGTCATGGTAAAGTCTAAGTTGCCTGTGAGCATCCATACAGTGCAACAGATATTTACCTTCATTAGAATAATTGGGGAAAAGCACAGGCAGGTTGATTCCGGTTGTTTAGACACCAACTTTGGCATAAATTAAGGTTTATTTTTCATGGACACTCTGCTTTTATTGAACACTAGGAGCCTGCTGTACTAAAGTTCCTTGACCATTACTGAAATGACGAAACCATGATGGTTATCAAAGAGCCTGAATGTCCATGTGAGGCTTGACAGAAAGGTGAGACAGTAAATGTCTCTCTTGTCTCAAATAAAGAGGTTGTTCCAAGAAATGTGACCAGAGCAGAGAAAACAGCAGAACTGTCAGAATGGCATTAGCTTTGTACAGTTTGTCCTTCTCCAGAAGTTTTACAATAAGGGAAAATGTGGAAAAGGCATAAAGGAGACCAAGAGAGGTGTACTACTCCTGTGTGAGTGCACCTCTAGAAGGAATACAGTCTATTTTATGAAAGTATAAATGAGCAACTGGACTGGTTTCACAGCAGGATTTATTACTTGAAAGGCCATATTGTTAGTATAATGCAATAATACCAACAGAGACAGTTGCTGCTGGCTAAATTGTAGCATAAAGGAAAAGCATTAAAAATTGGGGACAGCAGAGCAGTTTTTTTGTGGAAAAATACTATTTGCTGTACACTAGGCAGAAGAAAAGCAAGTTTATCCCAAAAATCAGGGAATGTCAAGAGGCAGGTATATAGGATTCATGCTGCTGTATCCGTCTTTTTTTAGAATATTTTTTCCTGGAGGATCAAAGACACTTTTGGATGCAGAACAGGTAAGGAGAAAATAGTTCAGCCAGCCAAGAGTGAGCCACAAGCAAAAGGGGAATCTGTTTCTCATTCTGCTGTATCAGACCCATAAAGAGACTTTTGTCAGTGAAGCCTTTTTCATTGTTAGATAGGAAAATGCTTGAGTAACAGAAAACTGCACAGGAGCTGACTTAGGAGAATCATGAGTAACTTGAATTTCAACCATAGAATGGTGTTGGGAGATGGAGATGATCAAGAAGACAGCCAGCAACATTGTGGAATTAGTGAATAAATTGGAGAGCCTAAAGCATCAGTCCCACTACATCTGTGATTACACGTGTAAAATTTGACTTTGCAAGAGGAAGTGGGTGAGAAAGATTGGAGTTTTGTTCACTGTGTTAGTAGTGGGTGAAATGTAAAACACATACTCCTGTCTTTAATGTTTAGAAAGACACCGAAGGGACTGAAAAAGTAAACGTAAGTAAAACATTATTTGTTGTTAATGTTTGTATAAAATTTCATGATGTAAATTGCATTATACATTGTAAACTGTTTTTTGTACAGCGTGAATTCAGAGGTAATTTTAAATATGAAGTTGTCTGAGTGCTGTGCATCTTAAACTTGTCACATCAATAAAGTATTGTTTCTTAGTTGTAATATATCTGGCGTTACGCTGTACCAAGGTAAAAGAAGCAAATTAAAGTTAATATAAAGTTGTGATCTTGGGTTGCTGTGATTGGGGAGGTAAATGTGTATTGATCGCATTATGTGTAGAATTAAGCTGGTAATCTTAACTTCTTTTTACATGTATGCATGTCTTAAGTTGATTTTGTTTTAAGTTACAGAAGTTTTTTCATCATATATGATTGAAAAATAAGTCAAAATGATGAAAGACATGGCAAATGTTAGTTTTCTTGTAGTTTCAAAGTCATTAGCTGTTTTTCCCATTGACAGAGGCTGTTAGTGGGACACAAGAAGCATGCAGGTGCAAGCAATTACCCTTCAGAGGGGTGAAGTGTGTGTTCTTAGTGAAATTTACAAATATTCTTTCATGTATCTGTAAAGATACTGGCTGTTATTTTTTCTCATTACCAACTTCAGTTAATTGGAGGTGAGCTGTCTTGCAGGTCAAGCAGTTAAACATGACACATCTGAATACTCTGCGATTTGAGAAATGTACAACAGATAGAGAAATTAACATCTAAAGATACATTGGCAAGCAGTTTACTGAAAAATAATTTGTTTGAATCTGTTGAAAGTGAATATATTTAAAGATAGCCGGTGCACTTTTTTTGTAGGGTAAAAGTTAATGTTTACATTTGAATAGAAATTAGCATGAGGATTTGACATGATTTCACAGCGGACACTGTGCAGAATATCTGGGACAAAGGAAAAGGAAGGAAGTACTGGTTGCTAGAGGAGATTCCAACAGCAATAGAAAAGGGAGAAAATACAGTAATGTCAGAACTCTGGTAGTAAGGAGTTATTGACATAGAAGGAGAATTATGCAAGCATGTAAAGTAAAGTCTCACTTAACCGGCACCCTTGGGGATTGAAGATGCCGGTTAAGTGCATGTTCCAGTTGCTTGAGATACGCTTTGCAATTTTTGATTGGCTTGTGTACCGGCAATCAAAAATAGCAAAGCTGAGCCTGTTCTGTTTAGTGCTCCCCTGTTCTGCATTGAACAGAAGAGGCTGCAGTTTGGGATTGTTGATTTGCTCATACACCGGCATACAAGACAATCAAAGACCGGTTGCTTAAGAGTGCTGATTGCTTGAATACCAGATAATGGGGATTTCACTGTATTTATATTCCACCTAAAACTGCTGAAATGAAGATTTAAATAATTTTGGGAGAAGTAGTCTGCTTTCAGCAGGGGAACAATATTTATGGTTGGAGACTGGAACTGGGTTTGCAATGTGTAGTGCATTGGACTATTAAAAAATGGTAACAGGCATTCAAAGGTTGGGGGTTCAAGTCCCCTTAGAGTCAACTTTTGAGGTTGCAGTTGGCATAATGGTTAAGGTGTTTACCTTGCAAACACAAGCTGCAAGGTTTGATTATCACCCTTGGGAAGTATAGCTTGACTTAAAAAGGCATCCAGGGGTCATTAGCAAAGTAATTACCTTTGTGATGTCCATTAGCTCAACTGGTTAAGCAGTGTAGCACTGTAAATGGAAGCTGATTGTGGATTCATATCCCCTGAATAATTGATATGCAGAACAGTTATGTACAAGGCTTTTGGGGTTGGGAGTTGGTTATGGTGATTACCTCATAACCACAAGGTGTAGGGTTTGAGTTTTACCTTTGGAAAGGAAATTGGCTGGGTTTAAAATGGCCAACAAAGGCAGCTTGCCTAGTAATTACTGTTGAAGCTAAGGATACATCAGGGAAAACCTAAAGGAGAAAATATAGCAAGAGAGGGTACAGCTCTGAAGAAATATGAAAATAAATTGTATAGAAGGTCTGAATTTAGTAATATTCAGACGTAATTTGCATATTGTCCCAGAAGGTAGACAAACGGGTAGACTAGATAGAAATTATGTCTCCAAGAGGCATGTGTATTTAATTGAATGCCTTGAGACACATTTTCTGACTATTTTAGCTGATGTTCTGATAAATATGAATTTGAAGATGTAGAGTAATGAAGTAAAAGTCAAAAACTTGTCACGTTCCTACTTACCTGTTAAAAAGAGAGGAATTTAAAGAATAGTTAGTGGAAATGTTTCAATGGTTATAAGGGAAGATAAACATGTCTTCAGAAGGGATAACCAGAGTGTAGGAGAAAATGAAAAAGAGACACAAGAAAGAAGTAAAAAAAGCATGTTCAAACATATAGGTTACTGTTTCAGTAGCCTAAGCTATTTGGCTTCTACCACCTCATGACCAGACAACTTTCAGATCTTTAGGGCTGCTTCCACACGCACTTTTTACAGAGCTCCTCTCAAGTTCAGAAGAGAGTTTAAATCTCTTCAGAGCTTTTTTGACACCAAAAAAGACTTTGGCAGACTGTGGAACTGTTGGTCAGCTCGCAATCTTTGAGGGATGGGCATATTAGTCTCCAGTTGGGGAAAACCTTCCAATAAAAAAAAAAAAAAATCAGAGAAAATTTTGTGCTTTTTCTGTCTAAAGTATTGCGTTTTGGCTAAGAAAATGAATGTTTAGGATTGTCCTTGTATTTCTGAGGGAGTTGATATATAAAAAGAGTTTCATCTCTTTCTGACTTGGATTTTCATTCCGAAGGGTAGGTATTGCAGAAGATGATTGTATTGAAGGAATTTCTTTTCAATCTGAACATTGTGATATTGGCTAAAATGTGCTTTCGGTATGGATTTTTTTTCTGACTTTCGTCTAGGATGAAAGTGTTTTTTTCAATGGGAACAGAATGAAATTCCTGTGGCACTGAAAGTGTACTCTTGTTTTGTACAGTTGGATATTACTAATATTGCAGCTTCTCCTCGTGTGTTGTCTGCTTTAGAGAATGATCTGATGTTGTCCAAGTCATCATTCATCACTGTAGGGTCTTGGATCCGATATCGGATCCGAGCTGGCAGTATACTACAGACAGATCCAAGGCTGTAGCTCCTCCCTTTCTCATGATGCCCTGTTGCCCTCTGACCCCCAGATCTCATTTGCCATGTATCCTCTGCAGACATGGTTCCAGTGGCTCTAGCTAGCTTAAGGTTTTTTTTCTCTTTATTTCTTAATTCTAGGAATTTTCTACAGTAGTGCAATTGGATTATAATATTAAGAGC
The DNA here is from genome assembly GCF_019279795.1 of Protopterus annectens. Lineage (NCBI taxonomy): Eukaryota > Metazoa > Chordata > Ceratodontiformes > Protopteridae > Protopterus > Protopterus annectens. The sequence continues at coordinate 136,407,130 of NC_056727.1, forward strand.
TGACAGAGGCATGGAACTTAATGAAAGGGCATCTAATAAGCCCCTGTTAAGGTAGCGTAGGAATATTAAGTGAAACATATTATGAAAATTTGTGTTCGTTATTGATTTTTATACAGATCTTTCTATTTAAATAGGACTTATTTGTACATAGTATATTTGTAGTGATATACATTTAACACCTTGCTTTTATTTTATGTTTTACTTATTGTGTTTACTGTTTCTATCATTATGGTATTTTATTATATCATATTTGTATCTCTAATAGTACAATATGAGATGCAGTGTTAGATAAGCCTTTAGGATAGCTAATTCTGTTTAGTATATATGTAGTAGCACTTTAAGGTTTTTTAATTAGTATATGAATTTGATTGGTTTATAGATTTCTGACTAGTATATATTTAGTTTGAAATGTGAGGTTGATGTGTTATAGATCTGATGAAGCTTTTTAAGCGAAAGTGCTTATCTACATTTTGATACATTTTGGCTACCTGAGAATAAACTACGTTTTTATTTATATTCATCCTGCTTCACTCTGCTTCCATTATTTTTGTATTTTGCTTTTAATATTGTTGGAGTCTGGAAACCGAGCGTTTATCAGGCTTGTCGGCAGTATATTTCTTACTAATTGTGATTTTTCTATGGTAGTGTTTTTTAGCATAGTTGTTTTTGGTGGTGGTTGTACTTATTACCTCCCTTCCCTTAGCTTAGATTTTCATTGTTAAGTTAGTGTCTGCATTTTGGCACCCTTTTTCTAGTAGCTGTTATGGGTGTGTTTGTTGTTGTTGTTGGTGTTTTTCATGTAGTGTAGTTAGCTTGGTTAAATTATGGCTGATAAACCAGCTGGTTTTAAGAAATGTCGCTTGTGCAGTTGGAAAATGCCTCATTCCGATGCGCACAGGGATTGGGTGTATTGCTTAGGCGCTCTGCACCTGGAGGTTGAGTGTGACCTATGTGCTGCATTTAACCCCAGGGATCTGGCGGGACCCTTTGTTTCCCCCTCGAAAGCTTCCTCTTGCATTCCAAAGAAGAGGACCCCTTCTCTCCAGCCAGCTCCCTCAAAAAAAACACAGCTGTGGGATCCTAAGTCTCCAGATCCGACTCCAGCCTGGTCCGTCTCAGATACGAAAGCCATAGAGCAGTCTCTCAGATCCAAGGCTTCTCCAGATCAGAGGCCCTCGTATCCGACTAAGATCAGGCCAGCATTGGATCTGACCAGTTCATCGGATCCGTCTTCTGAGTTGGTTAGGCCTTCGGATCTGACTGGATCGTTGGATCCGATTACAGTTTTGGAGGATGTCATTGTTCCTTCATCCTCTGAACAGAGCTGCCATTTGGCTCTGAGACATTGGAGCAGGTCCCCAGCACATGGCAGTAGGTCAGGGAGATCTCCCTTCAGGTCTACCCACTCCTTTTCCCCACTTGATCTAAGAGTCTTTTGCCCTCAGACATGGAAAGGATGATGAGGAGCTTCCTCAAGGCACAAATAGAGTTGGGGTTCCTGTCCATCTGGCCAGGGGAGCGTTTTGTGTTCTCATCTAACCCCGGTGGTTTTGGATTCTCAGGACCAGGATGTGTGTGGTCAGATTCTGGCAAGGCAGAGCATCCCCCCTTTCTCGACTGCATCTGGGTCCCTCTCATTTTCTTTTCCCCCACCCTCAGAGCGGGGCGAGCCCCTTACCGGAGTGATCGACACCAGCTTAGTTGGGAGGAGATCTGGTACAGTCTTCTCAGACTAGTCCCTTCCCCTCTGCACTTTGGCTTTTGATAGCACTGGGCCGATGTCATCTGAGGACCGCAGTGCTGTTTCCGGATGCGTTCCTCATCACCTTGCTCTCAGACGTGGGAGATGGACCTGCTTCCAGCCCCTAGGCTTTCCAGGTGGTAGAGAGGACTTTCTCCAGGTCTAGAGTTTCCTCCGCCGCACCTCCAGGTCCTTCCCTGCACCTCTCTACTTTGGCTGGTGAGGCCTCCCATCCTGTCCAGGGTCAGCCCTCCCGATGGAGCCTTAAGTGGGTTTCCTCCCTCTGGGAGTCCCTTTCTCTTCTGAGTCCTCCCCAAAACCTCCAGTGGAGGAAGTTCATTGTAAGAGAAAGTGCAAGAGGAGGCACTTGTACTCCCTTGCGGAGTCTGTCACAGAGAATACAGACCTCAAGGAAGCAGACGGGTCCCCCAGATCTCTGCCCGCCAATGTCTCCTTTGGAGACATCCTGGAACTTTTGAATCAGAAGTTAGGATGGTTTCCCCAACCGCAGTCTTTGGTGGAGTCCAAGTTTCTGAAGGCCTTTGGGACAGTCCCATCTACCTCCTGGGTGCCACCCCCCTGCTGAAGAGTTAGTGGAGCTGATGGCCAGCAGGGCCTGGAAGGAACTGGACACGGTGCTGCCTGTTCCAAAAAGGAGTGATAAGTTTGAGTCCTCCTGCAGACTGTTCTTTCTGGAACAAAGGAGTTCCAGTTGATGCCATTGTGGTTGCCGCCACCACGAAAAGGAGCTAGCAGAACAGAGCTCTGTTGTCCATCCCCCAAACGGGGAGTCCCAGGAGATGGACTGTTTTGGGGAGCATGTGTACACCTCAGCTACTTTTGGACTGAGAGGGACAAATTATTTGGCACATTTTATCTGCTTCCAAAGGGATTTGGTCCAAGAGGTTTCCACTTCCCTTACAGAGTTGTTGCCAGTGGAGGACCTCAACAAGGTGTCTCTCAAACTGTCCACTCTGACTTCCCTCGCATATTCCGTAATGAGGTTAGTTTCCAATCTGGCAGAAGCTACCTCTTGGGCAGTTGGTTGGTGTCCTTTACCAGTGCCCCCTTCGATGGTTCCACTCTTTTTGTACCTTAAGTGAAGGACACTTTGACCTGCAGTGAGCAGGAAGGGAAGACTCTGGCTGTGGTTGGGATAAAGCTTTCTACTCGCCAGAGGTCCTTCTCTAAGACCGAAAGGGGAACAAGGAAGTTGTGGTTCAGTAAGGCACAGCCTCCCTTTCACCTTTCAGGATGCTGCTGATGAATCTTCTTCCAGAGGCTGGGGGAGAGGTTTCAATGGACGATGATGCCCTCGAGGCGGGGAGGAGGGGGTCTGGAAAATCAGGACTCCAGGGAACCCTTCTCTGAGCAGACCTGTCAGTGCTCCTGAAGCATTGCCCGACTGCTGTGCCATGGAGGCATTTTGAGGGGTCACATTTCCCTACACCCACTAGCTTGGACAAACATTACTTCTGATCAGTGGGTGTTAAATATCATTTCCAGGGGCTATTTCATTCCATTTTCGGAACCCCCTCCAGTACGATGTTACCTCCCAGACATTCCACCCAGTCTAAGGGAGTTGGCCTTCAAAGAAGTTCAACAACTTCCTCTAAAAAAGGCAATCCAAGAGGTCCCAGCAGGACAAAGGGGGTCCAGCACTTACTCTCGCTTTTTTTTAGTGCCAAAAAAGATGGACCTAGGTCATATTCTGGATATCAGCAAGCTCAGTCTTTCAGTGAAGAAATGAAAGTTATGGATGGTCACTGCTCAGTCCTTTCTATCAGTTTTGCGCAAGGATGATTGGATGTGCCCTATGGATCTCCAAGACACCTACTATGACATCAAAATAGGTGTTCCAGGAGACATCTTCGCTTTTGGCTGGGAGTAGTTGAGAGCCCTACCGTTTGGTCTCACCACAGTCCCCGGGTGTTTACCAAGTCTATGGTAGTGGTAGTGGCTCACCTGCGACTGCAGGGGTTCCAGGTCTTACCGTATCTCAAAGATTGGCTCCTCACAGCTCCTTTGAGACATTGATGCAGGTAGTTCATTATGTTCTGCCCCTCTTCCATCATTTGGGGATAACTGTCAGTCAACCTTGTGAAATCCAACCTGATTCCCTCTCAGCAGTTGGAATTTATAGTTCAGTTAGACTCCGTTTCAGGGATTGCAGCCTTACCCCTGCACAGAATTCAGCTGACACTCAGTTTTTAGACCTCTCACTCCCCTCAGTTCACCTACTTCTATGAGCTCTCGAATTCATGACCTTGGCCTTTCATCTTGTTCCCCAGGCCGGGTACCACATGTGAGTGTTGCAATGGACCCTAGCTGTCCAATGGTTGTCCCTACTTCATCCCCTGTGTATGACCATAAATCTGATGCCTGTGTGCAGACGTCTCCTCCTGTGGTGGCTTCAGTCTCAGGATCTCTCTAGGCAGGTCCTTTTCTCTCCCACTGCCCACGGCCACCTCCTTGTTAAGGTGGGGGGGGGGGCATTTTCAGGGGAAGACTGTCAAAGGTACATGGTCCCCGCTAAAGACCAAGTTGCATAAAAACGTTCTAGAGATGGGGCAGTTCTTCTGTCGTTGCAAGCCTTCCAGGACTACCTCCGTCTAGGGAAGATTGCAATTCAGACAGAGAACATGGCTGTCATCTGGTACGTCAACAAATGGGGGAACACATTCTTAACCATTGTGCTGAGAGTATGGGAATGGGCAATTTCCTCCGGCCACATTCTCATTGCATTGCACATACCTGGGGATTCCAACGTGTTGGCCGACAGGCTCAGCAGATCTAGCTCGAGTCCTCACTTGTGTCCCTCATTCCTTTATTTGCGAAGCAGATTTTCGACCGTTGGGGTAAACCATGGTGTGACCTTTTTGCCTGCCCCAGTCAATCATACATGCAGCAGGTACTTCGTCCTGATCCCCCTCAGGAGGAGTCACCAATAGATGCTCTAGTTCATGACTGGTCTCTGGGTCTCCTTTACACCTACCATCCTGTTCTCTTAATTCCCAAGGTTCTGCAGAAAGTGCTTCGCCTTGGGACATCCCTTATCCTGATTGCCCCTTTCTGGCATTGTCAACCATGGTTCCCCTTTATCAGGTCTCATCTGAAGTATCCGCCATGGGTACTGGATCCCCATCAGGATATGGTTTCCCATCCGTTGGGGCTTCCTGTCTCAAACCTTCAAGCCCTTTGTCTAACCGCATGGTTTCTCCAGATGTTATTCGTGTTTCACTGTTGCAGTCATCACATTTGGGTTATCCCTGCCAGGGTAGCCCTCGGCCGTCCCAAATACCAGAGACTTAGTATTTCTGCGTTGGTTGCTGTTGCTTGAGGACTGACATTAGGTCGTCAGTAGTATAAAGTAAGTCAGCCAACGCCATTACATCAGTCTTTCTTGCAGTGGAGCCTGAAGCAGAAGCAGTTTGCACGAGTGCTGGTCGGCTGCTACCCGAGTTTTCATCTCCGAATTGAAGTTGAAGTCTTCTAAAGCTAAGTATCCCATTGGGATCCTTTTTTCTTGCACTAACCGATGTCAGAAAAAGTTAATAATTGTCTCGCCTGTGGAAAGCAAATACCACACCGAGACTTCCACTCTTACTGCGTCACTTGTTTAGGACCAGACCACGACGTCCCCCGTTGTTGCTTCTGTGCTTTGTTCAATGCCAGAACTATCCATTGTTGGGCCCTTATTCTAGCCAGATATTTTTGTTTACAGTCCTCGAATTTTGATAAGGCTTCAGTAAGCCATCCAACAGCAGATCTTCCGAAAAAAAACATAAAGATAAAGACAGAGACAGACCACACAAGTCCAGACCTACCGACTACGCTTCCGTTAAGCTAGTAGTCAGTCCTCCGGTACTCAGTGAGGTGCTTTTGCAGCCCCTGATACCCAATTCATTTGATTCCCAGGCTGCTACTGAGACCCTTTCGGAGTTGGTATGCTGGAAAACGCTTCTTTGACTAAGGATCCTGCGGTTGTCTCTACCTTGGATGGGTCCGGAGCCGCTGAGCAGGCACTGGCTTCTGAGGAAGTCCTTCGCACTACCAAATCTCAACACAAACCAATGTCTTCTTTCGCGACTACCGTTCTTTCAATAAACAACCGAGTTTCTTAGGCCCAGGGTTCAAACCACACCCAAGAAACCGACTGCCCACTCACAGGTGCCTGCTACCTTGCCTCAGTCCCAAATGTTTAAAATGGTGGAAGACCTTATCATGCTGATCAGGGGAAGCCAAGCTACCCCCTCAAAAAGGAAAAGAGATCTGTCCCTTGTAGCTTTGTCTGAACAAGAGTCAGATGAATCTGATGCATCTGACTATGAAGACATGCATCCCCTCTCCACTTATGAGGATTCTGATGCAGAGGACTCCATTCCTTCAGCCTCTTCCCCCAGAGGATTTTTCCTTTGAGGAAAACCCTGCATACTTTAAGGGAGCATTTCCAGTGGGAGAGTCAGGACTATCCTCAGTCTAAAAAGAGACTCAGGGAATTCCTAGATCTTCTGTAACACAGACCCTTGGCCATCCCCCCAGTCCTGGATGTTGTGGAGGATGACCACCCCCTCCCCTGCACCCAGAAAACCAGAAAGGTACTATAGAGTCCCTGACTCACACAAATATATTTTTAAAAATCCTACTGCTGACCCTGAGGTCATTTCTCAAGGGCCTAACAGGATTAAAGCAACCTCTGCGAAGAATCCCACCCCCTCAGATAGGGATTCCCAAGCACTAGACAGATTGGGTAAAAAAAGTATACACCTCAGCTGCTCTTGCTATTAGGGCACTAAATTGTCAGTTCCATATGCTAACATTTCAGCAACATAATCTGGAACTCATTAAACAAAAAAATGTTTTTCCTTACCTGCTTGGGCAGAAACTAGAGAGTTACAGGAGTTAATGCATTCTGCAAGTCAATTGACTAAACACACCTTGCACTGTAGTTTTGATGCCCTAGAAGCTTTTCCAGGGCATCAGTCACCGGATCTTTCATTAGAAAGGATGCATGGCTTAACTCATTCACTCTGGAGCAGCTCAGAAAAAGCTGCCTGCTTAATTCCACCATAGTAACAACAGTGCAGCCTGAGTTCATTTTCAGAAAATCCATTTGGAATACCATACAGAAAACATATGTTCATAACTCTTTAACTATAAGAGCTAGACTAAAAATGTAAATGCGAAAGTTGTTCAGCAGACACTGACCTTTCCAACAGTGTAAATGTTGATAGTGCATATCGAAGTCGTCATTAAATATTTGGCAAGGAATGTTGATATTGTGCATATTTTTTTACCTTTTTGGAAAAGCAAAGCACAATATCTTTGTCAATGTACCATGCGGACCCATACAATTTGAATTTAATTTGTTAGTATGAATGTCAGCTTTAAAATGATACCTTAACCATTAATGTGTGATGCTCCTTTCTTGAGATATTCACAGAAATATGATTAATATATTATTTCTCATAATTGATAAAGCATAATATCTCATCTCCTGTAACAGACAGAGCCTACATATCAGTGTAGAAGTGCACCTGAATGTCAGCTTCAAAATGATGCATCATTTGTGTGATCACCATGCTCTCTTGCAAAGGTATGGGCATAATAATGAGAATTATTGTAAATGTATAATTTTCATAATCGTACAAGACTAAAACTGTGATATCTTTACATGTGTACAGTGCAGATGCAGTTCTTTTATCATGTTGTAAGGAGTGACACTGTCTTCAAAATGAGGTATTACTTGGCACACTGACATGCTCCCTTGCAAAGTTATTTACCAAAATATGAAAAATCATAATTTCCATAACCTAAGTCCAAAACAAACTTTGATATCTGCACGTGTACAACATACAGACACCATTCTTTTACCATGTTGGATCTATCAATACTGTCTTCAAAATGATGTATTACTAGGCACGTTCAGATATTCCCTTGCAAAGTTATTTACCAAAATATGAAAAACAAAATCAATTTCCATAACCTAAGTCCGAAACAAACTTTGATATCTACACGTGTACAACATACAGGCACAATTCTTTTACCATGTTGGAACTATCAATACTGTCTTCAAAATGAGGTATTACTTGGCATACTGACATGCTCCCTTGCAAAGTTCTTTACCAAAATATGAAAAAATTATAATTTCCATAACCTGAGTCCTAACAAAACTGATAATCTGTACATGTGTACAGCATGTAGACACATATGATTGTAAATATACACATTCTTGGTGTAGCCAACATACTGCTGAATGGGTATATATAAAGATAAAAGGCAAGGTAAGGACCGCCACTCCACTAATAAACCCAGGACAGACATGGGACTTCAGTGGCAGGCAAGGCCATCTCATCTGTCGAGAGCTGTGCTGGCTACCCTCTCAGACAGCTGATATCACTGCAGTCTCACAACCTCCTTCAGTGTCAGCAGTCTGCCTTACCTATGCCTTTTTTCTTTACATGTGTCCATTCAGCAGTGGACCTAAGGGATCAAGTTCTGTATTAGTAAGCCCTTCCTGTCATCTAAACTCTACACATGCCTGATAAAAGCAGACTAAAAAAAGAAGTATTGCAGGATGGTCACTGACATTTATTATTTTATTTTACATTTGTTAACCGGGCTAGTCTAGCTGGATATATGTCCATTTTCAGTAGAGGCCCGGGGAGAAAAGCTCCAGACAGGAAATTGACAAAGTTCAGGACCAGAATTACTCACAATACAGAGCTAGTAGAGGTCAGCTGAACGGTTATAATAGTAAATTTCTATATGGAAAAAAAAATTTATAGTAAAAATTAAACTAAGCAATTCTACAGAATTAAAACTAGGAAATACTAAATAATTTGAACTAAGCACTTCTATACAGAAAAAATAAACATTTTTTTTTTTTTTTTTTTTACAAATCACACTAGAAAGGTATGAGCAATTATTAGAAAAGGGGAATAATAAATCTATCTTATTCTCATTATAGGAGTAGAATTGGAGGCAGTGGATACAGGAGTAGGGATAGAGTTAAGAATATAGAATGTAAGAAAAAAGATATCAGTGGGGGTTAGTACATGGACAAAGCCAGTGTGTTTTCAGATGTTCTTTAAGATGTTTTTTGAAAAGAAAAGTAGAAGTAATGGTAGATAATTCAGCAGGAAGTTGATTCCAGAATTTACCTACGGTGTTAGCGAAAAGAGAATCGCCGGCTTTGTTATTAGCTTTGTTGGATAAAACTAGGAGCTTGTTAGCAGAGCGTAATGTAGGTAGATTAGTGCAAGGAGTAATAAGATTAGACAGGATAGGAGTGTTGTTAGGGAGGTGTAGAATCTTTTGTGTTATAAGCAATTGTTGAAAGAGTATATGGTTTTGCAGTTCCAGCCACCCTAGTTGTTTGATGTTAAGGCAGTGGTGAGTTTTAAAGGGGGGAACTTGTGATAAATCTAGCTATGGTATTATAACATGTGGAGAGTTTAGAGAGGTTGCTTTTTGATAGGTTGGTATATATGACAGAGGCATAAAAAAGGGTGGAAATGAGGTGGGTCTGAGCAATTGTTTTCCTTGCAGAGGGGGTAAGGAAGGTTTTTATTCTATAGAGGGTGCCAAGTTTTCTGTTAACAGACTTAATGGTGGAATTTATGTGTTCATCATAATTGAGATGATTATCAATAGTTACCCCTAGTAGACGGGTTGTACTGTCTGGGAAGATGTTGGTACCATTGTTAGAGGTTATAGAGAAGAAAGGAGTGGATGATTTATGAGTAGGAGTAAAAAGCAATAGCTTTGTTTTTTTGGGGTTTAAGAGGAGGCAGTGTTGCATAAACCAGTTTTCAACATTCTGAAAAACAGTTTGGGTGAGGGAATGGAGAGAGGTTATATCATTGGCTGTACATATTAATGTGGAGTCATCTGCATATTGAATGCAGGTGGCTTGAGGTATGTTGATGTGTAAGTTGTTGATAAATAAGGAGAAGAGTAGAGGACCTAGGATGGAGCCCTGGGGGACTCCAATGTTTACAGGAAGTAGTGAAGATAGACTGTTATGCCAAAGTACTGCTTGCTGTCTATTTTCCAGATAGGATCTAAACCATTGTATGGCTTGGGGATTGAGAGAGTGAGCCTTTAGCTTGTCAAGCAGCAGGTTGTGGTTTACCATGTCAAAGGCTTTTGACAGGTCGATAAATAGAGCAGAAGAGAAAGAGTTGTTGTTGCGATTTTTGTATATAGAGTCAGTAAAGGATAAAAGGGCAGTAGATGTGCTGTGAAATGGCCTAAAGCCATGTTGGCAGTTAGCCAATAGGTTATTTTGTAGTAAGTGGTTAAGTAGTTGCTTGTGAATGTATTTTTCCATTATCTTAGCTAATGGGGAGAGTAAAGCAATAGGGCGAAAGTTAGAAAGCTCTGTAGATGGTCCTCCTTTATGTAAAGGGATGATATGAGATATCTTCCATAGAGTAGGGATTCTGGCTTCAGAGATAGTTCTGTTAATAAGGATAGAAATTGGATAGTCTATGGCTTTTGCAGCTATTTGTAGGTATTCAGATGGGAGTCGGTCAGCAGAAGGGGTGCAAGGTTTTAATTTTTGAAGTAACTTACAGATGAGAGCTGTAGATACTGGTTGTATCTGAAAGGTAGGATTGCAAGTATTTGTTTGGGATAAAGCAATGGGCGGTAAAGAATTAGCCAGGGCTTGAATGGCTTCTGTAAAGTAGTTATTAAAGGCGTCTGGGATCAGGTTGGAATTACTTTTGTTGAAACTGATTGGGTCTGGAGTAGTAGTGTGACCTGGCTGAAGGAGTTTGTTTATGGCAGACCAGAATTTTTGTGGAGTTTGTTGATTGTTTTTTTGAAGATGTAGGTAGTAGTCTTTTTTGTCTCTAAGAATATCTTTCTTTGTAGCATTTCTTAGCTGTTTAAATTGGAGGTGGGTTGTAGGACATTTGGTAGATCTCCATTTAGCCCAGATTTTATTTCTGAGTAGTATCTTTTGTCTGGTTTGTGGTGTGAGCCAGGGGGCAGATTTTGTTTTTATTCTAGTGGAGCGATAGGGTGCGTGGGAGTCTAGGATTTGAAGAAAGTTAGTATTAAAGTAGGTAACAGCTTCGTCTAATTTTAGATAGGTTAGTGGTGACCAGTCACATGCTTTCAATTCAGATATAAAGCTATCTGGATTAAATAATCTTTTTAAGCGGGAGGTTTTGAGTTAAGTAGTTGCAGTATGGACTTTTTCTCTAATAATGTAGGTAAGTATGTGGTCACTGATGTTATCTGGGAGTGTTCCTGGAGTATAAGAATTAGGGTGGCTATTAATGAGGATCCAGTCCAAAGTACTTTCCTTTTTACTGGATTTATGGATTCTTGTAGTAGATGTTATTAGTTGTGAGAACCCAAAGAGGTTTATATGGTTGGTAGGGTTTAGGGAATTGCAAGTAGACCAGTCTATGTTAACATCACCAAGTATAATAGTCTCCTGGGGTAGTTGGATAGAGAGGTGGCTCAGTAGGTTCTCTAGAGAATTTGTGTTATTACCTGGGGTAAATACATGCAGATTATATAGATAGATTTGGAGTTATTCATTTCAAGTTTGATGGATAGGGTTTCAGATTTGGTGTCTAGTGATGGAAGCACATTGACTGTGGAAATTTTAAGGTTTGATTTATAGAGAATGGCTATACCCCCACCTTTTTTTATTTTACGGTCATTTCTGAGGATGTTGTAGCCAGGAGGGCTGATTTCCTGGTCTAGAGTAGTTGGTTTTAGCCAAGTTTCAGTAAGACAAAAAATGTCGAATGAGTGTATATCAAGGAGTGCATGCAGATGGGTAAGTTTATTATTAATATTTCTAATGTTAAGGTGAGCTATCAGGAGGGAGTTAGATTTTTTTTAATATTAGAAAGTATAGGAGCTGTAAACTTGTTAGGATTAGTGGTGGAGTCAGTATAGGGTCCAGGATTTGGATGAATGTCACCATCTAGGAGGGGGTGTTGCTGGGGGTATCTGAGTGATTTTAGAAATTTATATAGGTTATTGAAGGTCTTTTTGATAGAGTAGTAAGTGAAATGGGTTGTTCTATGGAACTTTGGTAATAAATAAGTAGAGTAACATGTTATGTTACAATGGTTAATGGAGAAGGTGAGTGAATAGGGTAAAGTCTGTTGGCTGTAGAGGCTTTGTTCAGATAGAGAGAGATATTCATAGGAGGTAAGTGAATAAGGAATGGTAAGAGATGCTAGTATGATAGCTGAGAGCAAGGAGGTGCTGAGTGTTATATTTGTTGGAGGCATGGTAAGAGACTGTATGTAAGGACATATTAGATTGTATGTGGTAGCACTCTCCTGAAACAGTTGTTCTTTCTCAGCATCCTCATCAGCTCCTTACCACAGTTATTTGCCAAACTCAGATAAATATATTTTACACAACACATTCCATAATAGTTTTATTTACTATACTGGTCCTACTTGGTCAGGGGTGTTTTCCATTCTTCTCGCAAGCTGCATGTCACCGATCCTGCATAGCCCTCCTCACGCCATTGTGGAGGTTGGTCTAGAACAACACAATATCCTCCTCAGGTGAACAGCATCCCTTCTGAACAGGTGAACATCTTCTGCGGTGATGCTGTCATGACAGATTGTAGATCCACCGACCCTGTGCATCAAGCCATGCATGAACCCATTCTGTAAACGTCTGGCCTTGTGAGCTGCCTGTTGACTGTTTGCTGTTTTCCATATTTGTCGAGGAATTATATCAGACCACACAAAATGACAACGTGGCCACCAAGAATTCAGGTGTTCAAAAATTGCTGTGATTTGAAACCATAGCCTTCCGAGTGGTTGACTGATTACATCATTCCCTCCTAGACAAGAATGTCGGGCTCAGGGTAGATGGAACACTTCCCTTCCAACAACTGCAGTAGTCTGCTCCAATGCATACCTCTTCTTGCAATCCAGTATACCTTCACACTGGATGTGGGGAAGCTCAAGTTGTACCAGTTTTCAGTTTCGGAGGCATGGCTGACAGCCCAGTGAATGTAGGAATGGCCACATACACACACTCTTACTTGTCGTTCTCCTGGTTATGAAGCCATGGTAGTGTCAGAAGGTGGACAAACCTACAGAGGAAAGAAAATGCAAACAGATTACTACTATTTGACAGATGTATTGGAAGACTCCATATATATGTACATCATATGCATTACCTGGTTAGCCCATCCAAATCTTCCACCTATCCACAGGGGCAGTATTCTTTGCATTAGGTACATAAGTGGTGACGACGCTTTAGAGGTACATACCTACTACCCGTGAAAATGCCAAATTACACACAATGACTGCCAAGGGGGCACAGAAAGGGCACATGTAAAGAGAAAAAGCAGGGTAAGGACCACCGCTCCACTAGTATGCCAAGGACAGGCATGGGGCTCCAGCTGGTGGTTATCTGAAGTGTCCCATACCTGTGCTGGCTGCCCACTCAGACTGCTGATAACACTACTGTCTCGCGACTTCCTTCAGCCCTCCTCCTGAAGGGAAGGAGACTGAGTGGAGAGCTACATCAAGACAACATGTGAAAAGACCCAGGCTTTGTCTTTTTGCATGTGTCCTTTCCCAGAGGGAAACATTGCATCACAGTGGCACCCCCAAGGCCATGCTTACCTAGGACAGCAGCACTCTATAGGACTGAGCTGAAAGACATAATGGTATAGAACAATATAATGTTACTCACCTGCACAGAGGCAGCTGCAAAGCAGCACAACAGGCACTATGTAGTGATTGTTTGAGACATTCAACCGTTTCATCATATGTGGTTCAGTTACATTAATTCACAAAGATATTAACTACATTAATAAAATGAATACTTGCATCTGTATGTTACTCATGAAAATACAGATAAACAGAAGGAAAGGAACTGTGCTTTCATCAATGAGCTAATGTTTGTACATGCACCAAACAATGTTTAAGAAATGTCCAGTTAAATAAAGCAAAACAGAAATCTTTACACCATAGTGAAGTAGTCAGTCTTGCAAGATACATACATGCATATGTTTTATATATATATATATATATATATATATATATATATATATATATATATATATATATAAAAATGTGTATACAGATATATGTATGTACATAATAAATTATTCCTCCCCCTCGTACACTGTAAGAGTAGGTCTTGTCCAGTTTGGGTACCACTGGTTCAGTCTAACCAAGGACCTCTGGGTAAGGGAACTAATTGCTGCAGTGTATAAAACTGAGTTCATGACCTTTCCTCTCTTTATAGGGCTGTCTCCCCTGCAGGCAGGCCAGGTGTCCTTGGCTGGGCCAGCTGCTTGCTCCTGCCCCAGTAAAAAAATCCTACAGACTAAGGAGGGACAAGAGGTCTAGTATCCAAAGATGGAGTTTGGAGGCATATTTTACAGTTCGGTAAATTAAACAGATTCATGATCATAACAAAGTCCTGTTTTATGATTTTTCAGTCCTACGTCCCCTGCTAATACTAGAAACCTTTATTTCCATTTTGGGTATGAGGATATTTATCTTTGCATACCATGTCAAAGAGACATACTGCAGGTGACTCCTCAAGTTCTTGGATGGATGAGTTACAGCATTTTAACTCACCTTCTTGCCTTGTGGGTTACACAAACATATATACATACATATATATATATATATATATATATATATATATATATATATATATATATATATAAAATAAGGGGTTTCAGAGGGTAAGTAGTTGATGAAGAATGGCTTGCAATGACTCCAAGCAGAGAAAAAAAACAGTCTGGCTTGTGCAGTCATCAGTGTAATAACAACTTCTACTTATGGGTATAACAGTGACAGCTGCTGATAGTTTTACCTGAAAAGTGATAATGAGTCAGTGCTATATTGTAACGGAGTTATTGCTAATGTGATAATGACCTGCCTTTCATTACTGCAAAGTTACACGCATGCTCAGACACAGGTGATAATTGCTGCACATAACCTGTTGATTAGGCATTCATTATATTACCTTGTGCAGCTGTTATGTAATACAGATTCATTATCATCATTAAGGAGAAGACCTGAGTAATTCAGTAAAATAGTGTAACACTTAGCCCTTCCTCCCACCTATATTGCACACATTACTGACAAAGCCCAGAAAAATTCCCAAACTATAACATAGCTCCATGCTGGTAGTAGTCAGTAAGTAGTCACCTTTATCTCACTCCGACAACTACTTAGTATAATCAGAAATGCAATAAGCATGGACAAAATCTCAACCTTATGTGGCTGATCCATCTGTGAATTACTCCAAAAAGTAGTAGTTCATGTTCTCACATAACCATCCCTGTGGTTATAACAACACAGAACTTCAAAAGCCGGAAATATTGTCCAAAATATCTGGTTGAGCAATGCCAACGTTCTGAAAACAAACAAAAGTCAGATCTAAAATCTGCATGAACACCATGGAAGTTGATTGTGTCACCATGTCATGTATTGGGTGTCTTTTATTGAAATACATATGAGAACAAGCACAAACCATATAGCAAAATGAAAATCTACACAAGGCAGTATCCAAGGAATGCAGACGGAACAGTATGATTTTTTACATCACAGGAAAAAATGTTGTGCCTTATGTTCTACACTTAGTATATGTTATGGAGAAATTGAAGTGTATTAACCCACCTCCGAGTTTGCACAGGAATGGGCGTGCCCGCTGTGATTGACATGCCGGAGGGCAGGTATTAACAGCAATGTGCCGTGATTGACACGCAGTGCAAATAATTGTAAATATGTCAATAGTAAATTGTAAACAGGTCAAATAAGCACAAACACTAGACTAAACTATTGGAAATCGACAATGTGTCTTTATTCCCTCCCATAGGGAAGATATCAGAGAGAGAGTCTCCTAGATCTGTTAACTAAAGTGAAAGTTAAAAAAGTACTTTACAAACGTGTATAACAAATATCTGAAAGCAACTTTCTTAACTCAGCTTTAAGCTATTTTCATTGCACAAAAATCTTAGAAAATAAGATTGTAAAAAGTCAAAAACAGTAGGTGAAACAACAGTACTTGTCTTTGTACTTCTGCCCCGATTGGCGAAATAAAAAAAATGTTTTGATTTGACAGCAATCGCATCTGCATTTTTATGTTATAATGTACAATGTAATCTTTTTTGTGCAGTTAGCTGTTATTTGCTTATGTTTTAATATGCCTATGTTTTCTGTTTAAAGGTCTGTATTACCTTGTGTTTTAATCAAGCGGTGGGCGTAGTAGTAAACATGCTCCAAGCGGTGGGCGGAGTAGTCAACATGCACGCAGGTGGGGTTTGGGAGGGGCTTGCTACTGCGCATCTGGTGGGTTAACGCACTTCAATTTTGCCTATATTATTTCTGTAAGTAATAAGAAATACAGCCAATAGCCATTCATTAAAGACATGTAAGATAGTTTGGTAAGAGAAACACATTTATATCATATTCATATCATGGTACAAGTTGTTTACAAAAATAAATCTTTATAGTATATTTTTTATATATATTATATTTAATTTATGATGGAGCCACCATTGTGGACTAAGTTGTACTAAAAGGAACTAATGAGCGAGGCTGTTTACCAGCAGGCCTTTCAACGGTGATGTCCCACAAGGGTCAGTGGTGGGTCCTTGGTTGGCATATACTACTCGTAATTGCAGGCCAAAATGGAGGGGCTGTGACTACCCAAGTTTGCAGATGACAGCAGTTTGGGTGCCATCATGGAATCCTCTAGCGATGGCAATGAACTTCCAAAGGGGTTAACACAGACCAATGATTGGTGCCAAAGCCATGGTCTTAAACTAAAGGCATCATCACCCCCCTTTGGTAAAATCAATGTCCTTGCTGACTATAAAATAAACTATAACACCCCAAGTACCAATTCAGTACAGACAGACCTGAAAACACAAGGTGACTGTGACCTTAACCTTGACCGCCAGGTGTCTACTGTAGTGAGGAAGGCATTTTATGTTGTTCACCTGCTTAGCAAAGGCATCACACCTCTAGAACAAGACCGGTTGTAACCCCATTGTACTATTCCCTCATCAAGCCTGTTATTAAATCCAGTGCCCTCTTTGGTACATAGAAACATAGGTAATAGAACGTTATTAGGCTGTTGGCCCTGAGCCCCTAGCCAAGAATTTAGCTCATGTTCCAACAACTCAGCACTGTATGCCAATGTCTAGCAGGGACGCAGGTGGAATCCAAGGGGTATATTTTCTGATCCCCATCCAGGTACCTAGGTAAAGGTTTAATGAGGGAGTTACAACACCTTAATATAAACCATATTACCCCTGAAAACAAATACTCCTCTCCAGTATGACCATAGTGGAACCCCCGTTTCACCTAGCTGCAGCTGACATATGTCGAGTAACACACCTAGAAGAGTTACTGGGGTTAGAGGGTTCCACCCTCACAGCAAATATAAATATTCCTTACAAATACAGCCACCAATAGTGCACATTCAAAGGACAGTACCACACTGAGATGCTATCATTTAGCAGAGATAGAATGTCCCACCCACCAGACTAAGTGGATGTATAAACCCGTGGCACTCACCCTGGTGCGCTTCTCAGGTGTACTGCCCAAGCTACCCAAGACAGCAGGAATGCCACCTTAGTCTGTGCTAGGAAAAGTGCACAAGCCCAGTGCAGTTAACCTGATCAATAAAAGTAAACAGAACTTGCTCCTTCTAGACAACTGAATGTAACACCATTACCATACCTCCGTGCAGTGTGACTATAGATGTTGATGTTTCACATTCACTTACAATTTTGCAAGATCAAACTGCAGTCAGCCAAAAATCAGACCTTTTCACATAAAACACTGAACAGAGGAACTTGAAGGTAACAATGTTGTCTTTGTCTTGCTCAGATATAAGGAGGCCTCTGCCACCACTGAGAGCATCTATTTCAGTAGCTATCTAATGACAGTACATCATTACCAGTGGAAAGCTTGTCCTAGACACCACTTTACTTCTGCACCTCTGCTCTCCATGAGTGTGGCATTAATATACTTGGTTGTCAGCTCACAGTGTAAAAGGATAACTGTCTCATTCATAGCAAACACTTCTGAACTTAACCCATTTCCCAAAACAAAAAAAAAAACAAAATTCACCCAACTAATGCCAGCTCCAGTTGCACAAGTACAGTTATAGTGGAACAGAATTAAAGGTCATTTTATCAGGTAAATACTTACAATTCTGATAATCATGCATTTTAACTATGCATCCAGTTAAATACAAACTAAAGTGCAAAATGAATTATCTAAATGGAAATGCATTTACTATTAAAAATAAACCACAACAATTGTAGGATGAGGTATTGCAAAGTAAAGCAAACTCCGAAGAAGCAGCAGCCTGTAAATGGGGTACAGTACAGCCATAGCACTAACGTGTGCACAGCGTTGCACAGATATCTGTCCAGAGATGGCTACAGCTACAAAACTAAGTATTTATCATAGTACAGGATATATTTAAAGAGTCTACCATGACCCTGAAGTATATGAAACAGCAAATGTATTCCTGCAGCTAATGAACTGCAAAGACATGTTGCACCTTGAATATTTATTTGCAGTAACTATGAACAACAAAGGAAGGAAACACTTGAAATGCATGACTGCTTGCAAAAAACACACATAAAGGCATTATACCACCATCAAAATATATGCCCCACATTCTGCAATACTAATGCAAAGGACGTAATATTACATCTAAATCATTATATAAACAACTGCTGGTTAGTGTTTTTGCAGGGGGACCTTGGAGGTCCTCATTCGGTGATAAAATAGTATTCCAGTCACCTGCGAGTAACAGGCATACATCCCTACAAATTATCCATTCTGTAGAAATCTTTGAAACATCTGTATTAGTCATATCTAGAGGAAAATAAGGACTGCATATGATGCTTAGTGTCCTTGAATAGGTATTGAGAAATATTTAAACTGTACTACATGTAAAAGTCAAAAATGAAAGCACCTATACATAGCAGCCTGTCTGTCTAGCGACGTATATGGCTGATGCAAGCTCCCTCACTATGCAGGACTGATGTATTTACCATCCCCCGAAACCCTCTTACAAGGATCGATACCCAAATGCCTGCAACTGTGCCGCAATCTCTACATTTTGTAGAGATTTAATCATGTACTGATGCTTGCTAAACCACTTCTTCCTTGGCCACTCACTTTACGGTTTCACTGCAGCAGGATTATAAACTAAATCCACAAACCATTATAAAAGAATACATTTTTTTTTTTTTTTACACTTATTTTATTCCGCAACTAATAACCATCAGCCTTCTCATAATCTAACCAGACCATTCGTTCTGAAACATTTATGGGAGACCATCATCTTGGCCACAGTTATGGGTTTCCAATAAACGTATCTCGTAGTCTCCACAATAGCTGATGGAAGTGACCCCACAGCACCAGCTTGCCGAACATGTTCATTGCCAGGCATGCCTGACTCTCGCTGCAGAATTCCAGCTTAGAATACTGGGACAGCACTGACCACTTGCCACGGGTGAGCTTTCTGTAATATTTGGTCTCTGCTGAGTGTTGGAACTGTTACAAGTGAGCCCTTGGGTGACTCTATAGTAGCTTACAGATAAAGGTTGCTGACTTTACCTTTTAAATGCAGGGAGACTATTTCATCTGTACCATAATAACCAGATAAAATATTAACACGTAATATAATAGGCCACTTTTAAGAGTTAAAAGACTTGCTTTGTTATGAACTATGACAGTATGAATATGTTTATTGTATAAATTAGTCTTTTAAGGAATCGGGAGGTGTATTTTGTGCAACAAACATGAATACTGGACATGACAGTTAATGCCGTACTGTTTTTGCGACACAAGCATTGCCACCACCAGTCCGGACATAAAATTAGACTGTCGTCATAATCGAGGAACTCTCAAAGGTGAAATGTTTGACATTTTACAAGACATGACCACTTGCTGTTATTAATAACATAGGTTGCAGCTTGCTAGTAATTGGTAGTAGTCTGAACTGTGAGGTAACAGACAAATGGTGAAGCACGATGCTTCTGCATATCTGTGAGATTTGTTTACCAAAACATGACCTTGTGGCAACATTCCACTAATACGCAAGACAAATTATATCACCATGGTGATTACCTGTATGTAATATTTGCTCATCCTAAATTATATAGTTTATGCACATTACATTCAACAATTCCACATTATCCATGTAGTTTAGGAGTTATTTCATTCAGAAAGAATGCACCAGGTTCTACTACATCTAGTGTAAACTGCAGTACTTAGTATTTTGTGAAATCTTAAACTAAACCGGAGAGGCGTTCGGCCATGCAGACATTGCAGTACAGGCTGTGGAGGGAGCAGGGGGACTTGGTTTTGAATGCTGCGGAGCACCGAGGGAGTTCTACACAGGTCAGTGAATACTGTTAATGGTAACGATATTGGGAGGGGACACTGGGGAAACAGAGACGTCTTTGGCACGGAAGGGTCGGTTATATTCCCTATAAAAGGGCTGCTGAGCATGCACATACGAAGGGTTAAGCAGCACAAAATGGCAGTTGCTACATTACACGTGTCATGAGAAATTAACACAGATTTAATACATCCGCATACAGGACGGTTAACTAATGGAAGCAATAAACTTTAGGTAGAATGTCATGTCTGCTGATGACAACAAGGCATTTGGATTTGCACATGAACACTGTTCTAAACTTGGAGCTATTCTGTGATATGGGATAACTTACCGGCATAAAAAAAAAAAAAAAAGCAGTTCTTGGGCCAAATTACTCCTGGATGCAGTCAAGTCGAGCCGAGGAAAATTCAAACAGGAATTGCAACCGCCAAACTGGTGTGGCTCTCTTAACAATCTCTGTGCAATCGGTGAATGCACAAGTCAAATAGAGGGATCCAGCAGCAGGTAAAATCTCCGAATGTCAGGAACAATAAGGAAATACCTGCTGCTGGAACCTCTATTTATTGGGGAAAAACAAAAGAAAATAAAGTTAGGGGTGGAGTTGTTAGGCAAGTGGTGGCTTGGCTTGCAAGAATCTGATTGGCTGCCACCACTTACTGTATCAACCACTTTAAAATAGGACTTTCGACTAAACGTTTAATGAGACCTTAATATATAAACATGCTGAATCATAACTGTATAAGGTACATTACAAGATCCGCTATGATTTCAGCATTTTTTAAATTGTGCTGGGCTACAAATCTGCACTGAAGTTTCTCTCGCTTGTGGAAGGCACTCTGGGTAACAGCTTGTAATTTCTATCGTCTCATAGCATGCTAGGATGTAAGCACAGAGGCACTATGAGACGGTAGTCTGGGTTAATGAGTTCAGGAACAGCCCTTGCCATACCATGTCAAATCTAAATTGTTGGATGCCCCCTTGCACTAAGACAACTTATTTGGCATTAAGGCAGAAGCGCTCTTAAAAAATATGGAAGAAAAAGCAAAATCTATGCAGACAGTTAAGGATTTCTTTCAGGTCCAGCAAGCATTGTCCCACCAAGCACTGGTCCTTTCCTGCTCCCACTAAACCAGTCCAGCCCAGGCCCTGGGAAACTAGACCCCTCCCCCCCCAGGCAGCAGCCACATGGAATGCAGAGATCTAAGCAGTGGACTACCTCCACTTCAAAGCAAGGGAGTTCTAAGCCACCCCATTATGGTAAGAACTCACAATGACTCACCTCCCCCACACCCTCCCTCTGCCCACCTTCACTTACCCCTAGGAGAAAACTCTCCTTTCACACAAGCACCGGGGCCACCATTACCGACTGCTGGATTCTCAACATAGTGTCCCAGGGATACAAATTTTCTCTCCACACCCTTCCAACCCCAAAAGGGTTCCCAGATCTACCTCCAAACCAGTGGGCAGAGGCTCAAAAGCAAATCCTTTCCCTGCTTTCTATCAGGGCAGTACAGCACATTCCTGCAGAACAGATAGACCAAGGTTTCTACTCCAGACTTTTTCCTGCTGCCCAGAAAAGAGGGCACCTGGTGCCCCATCTTCTATCTATCCATTGTAAACCCCTTCCTGGTGATCCTAAAATTCAAAATGCTCACCCTCCAGCAGCTGCTACTCATGCTTTCCAAGGATGCTTGGCTAGCCACCCTAGATCTAAAAGAGGCCTACTTCCACATTCCTGTCAGGGAATCATGCAGGAAATATCTCCGTTGCAGGGCAGGATCTCATCACTTTCAGTTCTCTGCGCTTCCCTTTGGCTTATCTACTGCTTCCAGAGTTTGCACAAAATGTCTGGGTCCAGCCATTGCCTTTTGCAGACAAAGGAATATCCAGATTTACCCATACTTAGACGACTGCCTAATTCAGGGAAACAGCCAGGAAAAGCTGCTCAAGCACCTGGCCTTTGTAAAGTCCCTATTAACCTCCCTAGGGTACATTATCAACAAAAAGAAATCCAAACAGGTGCCCACCCAAAGGATTATATTCCTGGGAGAAAGCCTGGACACAGCATCCCAGATGGCATTCCTTACACCAGAAAAGCAAATTTTCCTGACTGCCTACTTCTCTCAACTATCCACCAGACCCCAATTATCTGCAAGGAAGATCCTGCAAGCTCTGGGATTCATGGTGTCTTGCATACTACTCATTCCATATGCCAGACTGCATATGAGGAAACTTCAGTGGTACCTAAAGAGCCTTTGGTGTCAACACACTCAAGACTTGGAAACTCTTCTACCTAGAATTCCTTGCCTCAGAAAAGATTTTCTTTGGTGGGCAACAGCATGCTCCCACAACAAGGGACTACCTTTCTCACCACCCTCCGCCACCCAGACCCTCACCACAGACGCATCAGACTATGCTTGGGGTGCACACCTGGACGGCAAGTTCATACAGGGCCAATGGAGCTGACAGCAAATCCCTCTGCACATCAGTCAAAAAGATGATGGCTGTCCAGCATGCCTTGATAGCTTTCAAGCCCCTTCTCTCTCCAGTGGCTCTGCTGATCAAAACTGTGATGTGGTATATCAACAAGCAGAGGGACTTGCTCCTACCCTCTATGCAGGCTGGCCATATCCCTTTGGCATACAGCCTATGCCATGCAACTGCACCTGTTAGCACAATTCCTGACAGGTTCTCTCAACTCTCTGGCAGACCAATTAAGCAGAAATCTTCTGGATCCACACGAGTGGCAACTCAACAGAAGTACCTTCACCCTAACAACTCAGAAATGGGGAACCCCTAAGGTCAACCTCTTTGCCTCCCACACTAACCATCAGCTCAGCAAATTCTACACCAGGGAGCATCAGTGCATGGCTTGGAAAGTAGATGCCCTGTCCTTCCTCTGGGTCAATCTATCAGTCTATGGCTTTCCTCCCATCCCTAGAATACTGCTCAGAATAAGGGAGGAAAAGCCAAGGACCATTCTTATAGCTCCAGACTGGCCCTGACAACACTGGTACCCCTTGCTGCGCAGCCTGTCCCCTTTGCCTCTATCGCATCTTCCTCAGATCCCAAACCTCCTGACCCAGAAGGAAGGAGAAGCCATGCATCCCCAATTGCAGACACTCAATTTAGCAGCTTGGCTTATTCCCTAACCCCAGATTAATCTGCCAGCCTCAGTAAACAGGTTCTAGATGTTATACATGAGACCAGACTCCCTAGCAGTAGAAAGTCTTATGCTGACACATGGAAAAGGTTCTGTACCTGGATTCAGGCTAAGGGAGCCAATACTGCACAGCCCTCCATCCCTCTCATCCTAGATTACTTAGCTGAGCTACTGCACAGTGGTTTCTCTTTCTCCTCTATAAAATTGTATGCCTCTGCTATCTCTGCTCATTTTCCCACTGAGCAGCCTCTTTTCTCACACCCTTTAATGAAAACTGTTCCTAGGAGGGCCTACCAACTTGAGGCCACCCAGAAGAGCACCAACCCCAGCTTGGGACCTTAACTTTATGTTGGAAAAGCTCACCCTGCCCCCATTCGAACCAGCTTCTTCTGCAGAGGTAAAATTTCTTTCCTGGAAGACAGCTTTCCTGCTAGCCATCACTTCAGCCAGAAGAGTCTCTGAGCTGCAAGCGCTCATGGCTGTAGAACCCTTCATCATCTTCCATGCAGATAGGGTATCACTCAGAACTAACCCGTCCTTCATCCCCAAGGTGGTGTCCTGTGTGACTGTCAACCAATCCATTCATTTGTCCACCTTTTTCCCTAATCCCCAGAACAAGGGGGAAAGGATCCTGCACTCTCTAGATGTGCACAGACAGCTCAGATTCTGTCTGGGCAGGACTGAATCCTTCAGAATGTTTGATCAGTTGCTGGTTAGCTTTACTACAGGGGCAGAAGGCAAAGCCATCTCCAAACCAACCATTTCCAAATGGACAGCACACTGCGTTTCTTTTCTGCTACAAGCAGCATGGAAAGCCCTCCCCCAAGGGGGTCAGGACACCGTCCACCAGAGCAGCCTCCACCTCTGCAGCTTTCCTCAGAGGTTTCCCCACCAGGGACATCCTGGAGGCTGCCACCTCTACATCTGTTCACACTTTTACCAAACATACCACCTGCTTCTCTTCTCCAAATCCAAGGCAGGGTTTGCCTCTGCAGTATTGCAGGGCATCCTAGCCACCCTTTAGTTTCCTTGACTGCTTCCACCCATTTCCTTTGCTTTTGGAATCAACCCAAATGTGATGACTGCAACAATGAAACACGAAGAACATAGCACAGTTGTGTACACTTACCATAAATGTAGATGTTCGACTGTATTCACTGTTGCAGTCCTGGTTTCCCTCACTTCATCTCCCTTTTCTTCTTTTTCCTTACAAGGGACATATTGGTATCTACTCTCTGCTGGTGGGGTTCTTCCACCAGAACCTGTCTCCTACTTGGGGGCTCCTGACAGGTTAGGGCAAGAAAAATTGATGAAATGGCGTCGGCTGCCTTACTTTATACTACCATCGACCTGACGTCAGTCCTGAAGCGACAGCAACCGATGCAGAAATACTAAGCCTCTGGTATTCGGGCCGGCCAAGGGCTACCCTGGCAGGGATAACCCAAATGTGATGACTGCAACAGTAAATACACTCAAACATATACATTTATGGTAAGCATACACAACTGTACTTTCTGATGACTTTATAACAAAATGTCTAGTGGTGGTATACTTAAAATTTGTGCCAGAGGCAGCAAGATATGATGCCAAAAATTGACACTGATATTCTTGTTTGGATTCTCCCAGCTTTTTTCAGCCACTATACATATGATATATGATGAATGTAAGAGAATTATGGATAAATGTTGATAAAAGTTTTCACAAAAGTAATAATTGGCCGCCTCAGTCAGACTTAACTCAGCAAAGAACACACCCAAAATATGTTTATTACTTCTTGTTTGTAACTAAACTACTCACCAAACGCTTATCACATTTATCTCCCCTTCCCCCCAACTGGATCTTCACTGAAAGTTGTTAACCACAGTTTTGCAGTTCTGTTTTTTTTTTTTTTTTCTTCTTTGTATTTTTGTACTGTGTTTGCTTCTGATTGGGTTTTTCTCTTTGTATTTTGTACTGTTTGCTTTTGATTGGGTTTTCCTCTTTGGATTTTAGTTCTGTTTCTCAGCCTGCTCAGTTTCATCAATCCAAAAAAAAAAAACATAAGCTGTCCTTCCTCATCACTGTTGCTGTATTTACATCTAGGATATCCTTCGAAGGAAAGCTGAACATACGGCCAGCATATCAAAGCCTTTACACCTTCTAGGCACCATACGTCATATGCATGTGTAACCAAGGAGTTAGGCACATATGTGACAAATGAGCACTTAATCCTCAGAACACCTTTGTTGCCACTCCAAATTCTACATTGGATTTGGTTTGTAAGACGTTCGAGTTATTCAGCAACCAAATCTGCTAAAGATAAGTGCCTTGCTGGGGCTAGTTCTTTCCTTTTTTTTCTTTTACGTTTACCTTTTACATATCATCCTGGAAGAGGAAATGTGACTGCATGAGGCAGGTTCTGCATAAAGATAGACATGAAAAATATATTTTTTGCTTGGGTGCAACACGCTATACCTAGTGTGAGATTTGCCGAGTGTTTGACCCTTGTACTCTTTGCAGTCATCTCTTGTACCTTTCTAATTACATGGAGAACGAGCATTTACAACTTTTGATACAGATTACCATGGCAGCCGAATCAGTCTGATGTTCAGCCGCAGTGAAAAAGAAAGCCAAAAAGGTGTGTTGTGATTCTTTTTCTGTCCGGCTTATTCCAGATGACTTCATCAGGGTGGACCTCAGCCATAAACAAATTGTATAACAAAAGAAGGAAGCTACTGCACGTCAGAGCGAAATCCCATGAAGGGAAGACATCTCTGATCAACATTAGCAGAAAACTACGTTCTCTCATAAAAACATCCAAGGCAAACTTTGAGAGAAAAATCGCTAAGGACACTAAAGATAACCACAAAGCCTTCTTCAGCTATGTTAGAAACCTGGGCGGAAACCCTCAGATATGCTCAGAGTTGGTTCACAACAACAAAAAATACACTGAACCCACAGATATTGCCAACATTCTGGCTGACAGGTTCAGTGCAAATTTCTCCCCTCCTTCACCCCCAAAAGAAGAAATACTTATCCCAGCTGAATGTAATCTCCCTGTCATCTCAGATGTCCAAGTGAGAACCGCCCTAAACAAAGCAAAAAACACAGCATCAATGGGACCTGACGGTATCCCGGGGTGCATGTTACGGGATCTACTTGACAACACCGACACACCACAACACCGACAACAAAATCACCAACACCACATAACCGACAGTTCACAAACACGAAACCTCACATGCCCGACACACCATAATCCCGTCAATCAACAAACAAAACAAATCCCCTGTCCAAAAAGCGCACACACAACACAAGCACACCAAAATCCTTACAAACCCACACTAAACCTCACATACACAACTACCTACAACCTTAACCCTAACCCTAAGGTCCGCCACTATCGCACACTCACCTAACCCGCGCCCTAACTCACTTAACCCGCCCCTAACCCAAAGACTATCACTATCGCACACTTAACTAACCCGCGCCCTAACCCTAACTCACTTAACCCGCCCGTAACCCACAGACTATCACTATCGCACACTTACCTAACCCGCGCCCTAACCCTAACTCACTTAACCCACCCCTATCCCTAGAGACCGTCAATATCGCACACGTACCTTACTCGCACCCTAACGTCCGTCACTACCACATACTTACACAGCCTTTTCCCATGTCGGTGTTCTCAGCGTTGGGGTTTTCATCCGTTGGTCTTCTCAGTTTTCGATCTTCTGGCATCGGTGTTCTCATTGTTGGCGTTCTAACCTTTCGACGTTGTCAGGTAGACCCGTGTTACGTGAACTCCAAGAGGAGCTAAACCCACACATAAAAATGCTATTTAACCTTAGCCTTACTTCGGGATATGTACCTGAACACTGCCGTACAGCAACAGTGGTCCCACTCCACAAGGGGGGTGCCTCTACAGACCCTGGAAACTACCGTCCCATATGCTTAACTAGCCTGGTCTGCAAAGCTATGGAAAGAATCATTATGGAACTCATAAACAGAGACATAGGGGACCTACAGACACTTGACCCCACCCAGTTCGGCTTTGTAAAGGGCAGATCCTGCCTTTTAAACCTGGTTGACTTTTTCGAAACAGTCACTAGAGCCATTGATGAGGGCAAAGCAGTCCATACAGCATACCTGGACTTGGCTAAGGCCTTCGACACAATACCCCACTCAGGCATCATAGATAAGCTAAACAGCTTAAAAGTAAACCCTTATGTCACTAGATGGGTTGCAAACTGGCTAAAGGACAGAACCCATAAAGTTAAAATCGCTGGAGCAATGTCAGACTCAAAGCCAGTCACAAGTGGTGTCCCACAGGGATCTGTCCTGGGACCCCTCTTGTTCGGCATTTATTTCTCAGATGTTAAAGCAAACATGGGAGGGCTGTGGCTGACAAAGTTCTCAGATGACTGCAAACTAGGCGCCATAGTCGATACACCAGCAGACACACACATCCTACAAAAAGGCCTCACTGAAACGGACAACTGGTGCCGTAGTCACGGCCTTAAACTAAATGCCAAAAAATGTAGTCATCCCTTTTGGAAAAAACAAAGTACCCACAAATTATCACATACACACAGAAAAAACTTTAAAAGTTTTAAACCACTGTGAAAACAATAAGTGAGTCCAACAGAACACAGCCACACGATAAATCCAAAAACCTTTACTTGTTAACGTTTTCGTGTACAAAGATGCATACACTTCTTCAGACCAGTACCACTGAAACCTCTTGTGAGTTTAAATATACTCACATACCAACAGTTGTATTCAATTTACTAAGCAATTTATCAATTAAACAATTCACTTTCATTTTAACCTCTTTATCACATAGACAGCAACCCACTGAGTACGGAAAAAGTAATCAGAGACCTAGGGACCCAAGTAGACAGCGACCTCTCATTTGACACCCATGTTGCCAAAGTGGTTAGAAAAACATTCTACCTTGCACACCTCATCATGAAGGGATTCATATCCAGATCCAAGGATGTCATTGTACCCCTATATTCTTCCCTCATCAGACCCATGATTGAGTACAATGCCCCATTTGGTATGTACCTCATCCGGCATTTGCAACAGCTGGAGAGACCACAAAAGTACCTCACCAAAAGGATCAAGGGTCTCCAACATATGTCTTATTCTGCCAGACTAAAGAAACTTCAGCTCTATTCAGTAGCATACCGCCTGCTCAGAGGTGATCTCTGCCTGACGTACAAGGCCATGTCCAATCAGGATCTGATGGACATGCTCCTCCTCAAAAAATCCAAATCCATCAGGACCACGAGAGCTAAAGACTTAAACCTCGGCACAAGTATGAATAGGACATGCTGGAGGAATAGATTCATAACCCAGAGGCTTCCCATGCTTTGGAACAGGATCCCAGTTCGTATTGGGCAGAGCCCCTCACTGACTCTCTTAAAGAGAAATCTTGAGTGGATGGGAGATCGTAAGCTTACCCCAGGGGTCACATCTGTGTCACTGCTAGACAGGGGCACAGTAAACTAATTTCTATTATATAAGGGAACCTTCATTGTGTCACTACTAGACAGAGGCACAGTATTCTAGATTTATTCTGTACATTTTTGTACCATTTCATGGGGTGGCAAAAGCCACATCAGTATGGCTAGGCTTACAAATGCCCCAGGGCAGATAGCCTAGTACTATACTATGAAACTATAAGGTTAAATTGCTTGATCCACAGCCCTCCACAGCACATACCATGCATAGTTCACACATCTGTGTCTCACAACCACTATGGCTTAACCGCAAACCCAACATATTAGTCGTAGGAGACTCCATTGTAAGACACACAGATGTGCCCCTCACCAGGCTGGATAGGGAGGAAGTCACGGATAGTTGTCCGTCAGGGCCCAGAATCCGCCATATCACACACGCACTCAATTCTCTCAACAACAGATCTGAAGTAGGCAGACTTCATTTGTCTGCAACCTGTGGGTATCGGATCCGACCTCGGATCCGAGCCGGCATTTCAAAAGCTTTAGGCTCCAAGCTCCTAGCTCCTCCCTCTTACCCATAACCCCTTGCCAAGCCCTGACTGACCCCAGATTTCGTTTGCCGCTTTCAAGTTGCGACGGATTCAGAGCTCCTAGTACAGATAAGCTGTTTTTGACAGAAAAATTTTCAAAAACTTTAACTTTTTTTAATTTTATTAGTTAGAAGTGATTGTGTTAGGCTTTCCTCTCTCTTTAGTTTAAACTTTTCACGGGTTTTGCATAGTTTGTGTGTGTGTTTGTTTGAGGCCTGTTAGGGCTTAAAATGTCTGAAGCCCATAAGGCTGTATTCTCCAAATGTACCGAGTGTGGTCATAAGCTGTCCCCAGCGGATGGCCACACTTGGTGCGTTAAATGCTTGGGGGTTGAACACCTGTCATCTGGTTGTACCATTTGTGCAGGGTTCAACCCCCGAGCTTTGAGGGAGCGGAGGTCGAAGCTGGTGCTGGCGGGACTTCTCCCTCCAGATACCGCTTCGGCTTCTGCCCCTTCTACTCAGCAAGCAGTTGCTGTGGGCTCTCCTCCTCCGGCTGGGACTCATCCTCCCTCTAAAATGCCGGAGGAGAGAGTCTTCTAGGAGAGAGAAGAAGGAGAGGCACAGGGAGAGGCACCACAAGCGGAGAGCCGAAACCTCCAGTTCGGCTCCTCCATCTAAGAGGGCCTCCCGTGTGCCTTCTAGCTTTCCTCCTCCTCGACTCCACTCCCCTCGGTTCTCTCCTGGGCCCGAGGAGGAGGAGGCTAGCCCTTCAGTGAGGTCCCCAAGGCGGCTCTCTAGGTCCGCCGTGGCCTCCACCAGATCCACATTCTCCATGAGTGAAGCAGATATGGACCGGATGATGAGGAAATTCATCCAGGCCCAAATGCAAATGGGAGTGCTCCTAGCCCCCCCCCCATCCGGGAGGGGCTTCGACCCCTTTTTTCGCCCCTTTGGCTCCTTCTCCGACCCATACCATGGGTTCGGAGCTGTCGGCGCCGGGCAGAGTTGGATCCGGGGGTGGGTCGGATCCGATAGGTCGGCGCACCTCGGATCCGTCCCATCCCTTGAGTGCTTCGGGTACTCCGGACCCGACCTCTCGGAGCCGAGGACCGAGCCTCGGGTCCGAGGGAGCTGGTGTGTCTTCGGCTCCGTCTAGGTCGGAGCACACGGTCTCGGATCCGGCGGTCTCGGCTCCGGCTCCGATCCGCAAGGTCGGATCCGAGTGGGGGTCGGCTCTCGGGGTTTAGAGAAGCTGGCTCCCCTCGGCCTTCGACGTAGTGGAAAGGGCACTGTTGAGGACTACCGGACCCCCGGTCCCTGCTACGGCTCCATCCCGCACTCCCTTGCAGTTGGGCCAGGCCCCCACCAACCGGTCCCAGGGACAGCCCGCCTCGATGTCCCAAGTAGTTCCCTTGGAACATCCAGCTGCGGAAGAGTACTCCTCGGACAGCCCCCCCGAAGAAGTACCTCGGAAGCGTAAGTGCAAAAGGAGGCACATGGACTCCCCCGAGTCCGTTACTGAAGACACAGACTTGGATGAAGGGGAGGGCTCCCCAAGGTGACCCCCTGAAGACGTCTCATTTGGAGACATTATGGAAATGTTGAGGATCGGGGGTAGTGGTCTGCCCCCAAGGCCTCCTCAGACGAGTCTGTGTTCTTGGAGGCATTCGAGGCGGGCCCATCTACCTCTTGGGTGTCCCCTCCTGACGACCCTCTGGTGGACCTTATATCCATCAGAGCGTGGAAAGATCCGGACACCGTTGAGCCTGTACCTAAGCATCCTGACCGTATCCTTTCCCCTCCGGCGGACCGCACTCACTGGAGCAAAGGCCCCCCAGTAGATGCCATGATGATGGCTGCAGCCACTAAGAGGGAGTTGGCCCAGGAGAGTCCCTCTATGCATCCTCCGGGCAAGGAGTCCCGCTCGATGGATCGCATTGGGAAGCGAGTTTTCAGTTCAGCAACCTTCTCTTTGAGAGCGCTGAACTACATGGCACACGTCATCAGGATGCAGCGGGATCTGATTAAAGAATACGCTGCATCTCCCCCAGAGTCCATGTCGAGTGAGGATAAACAGGTATACTCCACCCGAATGGCCACTCTCAGATCAGTTTCGAACACATCTATGCGGCTGCTTTCTCACGCTACTGAGGGA
Source organism: Protopterus annectens (assembly GCF_019279795.1). Classification (NCBI taxonomy): domain Eukaryota; kingdom Metazoa; phylum Chordata; order Ceratodontiformes; family Protopteridae; genus Protopterus; species Protopterus annectens. The sequence continues at coordinate 136,438,570 of NC_056727.1, forward strand.
GCCGCTAGAGCCAGCGGAGCAGGCCTAGTCATGAGGCGACAGGCCTGGCTCCGCCACTGTGATTTTGCAGAGCCCTTCAAGGCGACCTTCACGAATGCCCCCTTCGATGGTTCTGCCTTGTTTGGCAAGACTGTTCGCGAAACATTAGTCCAGAGCGAGAAGGACGGGAAGACGCTGTCTGCCGTCGGAGTCCGCTTCTCAGCTCCCCAGAGGTCCTTCTCGAAGAACCAAAAGGGACAGAAGAAGATGTGGTTCGAAATCGCAGCAGTCCCAACCTGCTCCGGATAACCAGTCCTTCCGTGGCAGAGGAGGACGGGAGGTCGCCGTCCTAGAGGCAGGGGGGCTCCTAGCAACTTTGGGTCCAGAGAACCTTTCTCTGATAGGCCCACGCAGCAGCCCTGAAGGGTTGCCCGGCTGTCCGTCTCTGGAGGCAGTCGGGGCGCCGAGGCACCTGACTTCTTGGGAGTCCATCACAACAGACCGTTGGGTGCTTCGTGTGATATCCAGAGGTTATACAATTCCCCTGTACAAGGTTCCCAGATCTCGCAGCCTCCCAGATGTTCCACCCGACCAAAGGGAGGCAGCAGCTATCGAAATTGGACAGCTGCTAGAAAAAAGAGCTATCCAGTGCGTCCCCCCAGATCAAACCGGGTCAGGGTTTTACTCCAGGTTCTTTAGTGCCAAAGAAAACGGGGGACTTAAGACCGATCTTAGATCTTTCCCTGCTGAACCTGTCAGTAACCAAGCAAAAGTTCCGGATGGTCACCCTTCAATCTATACTCCCCCTCTTGAGGGAGAATGACTGGATGTGCTCCATCGACCTCAAGGACGCGTACTACCACATTCGCATGGACAAACGATCCAGGAGGTTTCTTCGCTTCCGGCTGGGAGCCAGTCATTATCAGTTCAGGGCCCTTCCCTTTGGTCTCACCTCAGCCCCCAGGGTGTTCACCAAGGTCTTAGCTGTTGTAGCGTCCCACCTGAGGCTCCAGGGATTACAGGTCTTTCCGTACCTGGACGACTGGCTCCTGACAGCATCATCAAGGCATCTTCTGTGCTCAGCCAGGGACTACTTTCTTCGACTAGCCCCAAGGTTGGGCATCACCGTCAACTGGGAGAAATCTTTGCTGCACCCCACACAAGTTATAGATTTCATAGGAGGAAGGCTAAACACTAGGTCAATGCGAGCCTTCCTCACTCCAGACAGAATTGCCAACCTGAAGTGTCATGTAGCAGCAGTCCTGCAACCATTTCCGACTGCAGCTTCAGTCCTGAGGGCCCTAGGTTCGATGGCGGCAGCTATCCCGCTTCTTATTCATGCGCGCCTACGCATGCGGGTTCTTCAATGGACCCTTCAGGTTCAGTGGTCCCTCTCAGTTCCCCTCAACTCTCCGATAGCGGTCAGCAAAGCGTGCAAGGATTCCCTTCTTTGGTGGCTTCTGTCTCCGGAGCCCTGACAGGGAGACCTTTTGTGCTGCTTTTCCCGAGCCACAGTGACCACGGACACTTCCTGCCTCGGGTGGGGGCATTCTGGGAAAGATTGTCCAAGGAACGTGGAACCCCACAGAGACGTCATTGCATATAAATGTCCTGGAAATGAGGGCGGTGCTCCTAGCGTTGCAAGCACTTCACCACGTTCTTCCTTCAGGGACTATTGCAATTCAGACAGACAACATGTCGGTAGTCTGGTACATCAACAAACAGGGAGGAACCAGGTCCTATCCCTTTGTCGAGAGGCCATGAGAGTCTGGGAATGGGCAATTTCCACCAAACGCTTTCTGGTAGCAACGCACATTCCGGGAAAATCCAACATCCTTGCGGACAAACTCAGTCGCACCATTCTGTCACCTCACGAGTGGTCTCTCAATCCTCAGGTAGCGAAGAAGATTTTTGCCGTTTGGGGGCAACCCTGTTGCGATCTTTTTGCCTCTCCCTCAAACGCCAAATGCGACAATTTCTTCGCTCTGCTTCCCCCACCAGGGGAATTCCCAAGAGATGCGCTGGTGCATGCTTGGCCTCCCGGTCTCCTTTATGCCTACCCTCCACTACCTCTGATGCAGAGGCTTCTGCAGAAAGCCAACAGTTTGGGGAGCAGAATGATTCTCATTGCCCGTTCTGGCCTCGTCAACCCTGGTTCCCCTTTGTATGGTCTCACAAAATCAATCCACCCTGGATTCTGGATCCGATTCCGGATCTCATCTCCCACCCTCTGGGAATTTCGGTTCCCAATCTACACACCCTGAAATTGACAGCTTGGCTGCTCCAGTTCCATCCTTGATTAGGACTCCGGTATCTCGTCACCGGTCAAGGCCATTTTAGTGGCAGCTCATAAACCTTCCACCAGGCAGGTTTATCGGAGTAAATGGAAGAGATTCTCTATTTGGGCGGTTCAGAGAACTTTGGATCCTTTCTCAGCACCTATGTCAGCAGTGCTGGATTTTTTAACAGATCTCTTTCATCAAGGGGCAAGTTCTTCCACGATTAAGGTACAATTGGCAGCCATCTCGCATTATCACATTGGTCATGAGACAGCTCCCCTCATGACGGCTAAATTGTGCAAAACCTTTCTCAAAGGGATTTTTTTATTGAGGCCTCCAGTCAAGGAGATTGTACCACCTTGGGATCTATCCTTAGTTCTGCAAGCCCTTACTGCTCCTCCCTTCGAGCCTGCAGCTTCTACAGATCTAAAGTACCTTTCCTGGAAGACTGCCTTCTTAGTAGCTATCACTTCAGCCAGAAGAGTGTCTGAACTTCAGGCTCTATGCATCAAGCCGCCTTAGCTTTCTTTCTTTCCAGATAGGGTGTGCCTCAGGACCAATCCATCTTTTCTTCCGAAGGTCTCTTCAGAATCTAATATCAACCAGTCAATCAATTTACCTGTGTTTTTCCCAAGTACTCAAACAAAGGAGAATACAAATTACATTCTTTGGATGTTCATAGACAATTACGATTTTATATTCACAGAACAGCTGGTCACAGGCAATCAGATCAGCTGTTCGTCTCCTTTGCTAAATTTGCTTTGGGTAAAGCAGTGTCTAAAGTCACACTATCTAGGTGGATTGCTAATTGTATTCTGCAGGCTTATGACACTTCAGGTAGACCTGCTCCTCAGAGGGTTACGGCTCATTCTACTAGGGCAGTCTCCACGTCAGCCGCCTTTAAGTCCCGTGTGTCATTGGATGATATCTGAGCGGCAGCTACTTGGGCCTCGCCTCATACCTTTATTTCTCATTATAAAGTGGATGTTATTTCCAGAGGAAGAGCATCCTTTGGCTCAGCGGTGCTCCGGAACATCCTTCCATGACGGCCGCCCAGGATTCAGGTAGCTGGGGACTCTGTCCCACAGGTTGCAGACAAATGAAGTCTGCCTACTTCAGATTTAGAAGTTATGTACTCACCATAACGTTCCATCTGAGTAGGTGGCTTCATTTGGATGCAACCATCCCCCCCTCCATCCCCCTGACCTTTATAGAGCGAGTATTTATGCTTTTGTTCATGTACTGTAGTCAGTAATATTTAGGCAAACTCAATCTGAGGTCAGTCAGGGCTTGGCAAGGGGTTATGGGTAAGAGGGAGGAGCTCGGAGCCTAAAGCTTTTGAAATGCCGGCTCGGATCCGAGGTCGGATCCGATACCCACAGGTTGCATCCAAATGAAGTCACCTACTCAGATGGAACGTTATGGTGAGTACATAACTTCTAAGTACTGTTGTGACTCTGTCATAGTCCATGTTTGTGTGAATGACTTGAGACGTACCTCCCTGGACTATATGAAGTGAGACATGATTGAACTCGCCAAATGTGTCCCAAGCAGGTATGTCCCTAGCCTTAAGCAGCATTCTGCCATCACCCAGAATGATACCTCATTCCAAACAGATAATGATTGACTTTAACAATTGGCTTAGTTTCTGGTGTCTTTCCAGGGGGATCCGGTATGTGACAGCCTGGGAAGATATGATCAACAGACCACAATCCTTTGCCAGATATGGCCTGTATCTGTCTCACTTGGGCTTCGGGCTTCTGGCAAAGGCACTTGCCTCCCCCATAGTGTCTTTTTTAGAAAAAGTGATGAGGTTAAAACTACTAACATAAAAATTTCAATAAAACACAAATTAAAGGTCATGCTGCTAAACGCTAGCAGTCATGAAACTGCACTCATTACAAGCATTCTTAACCCTGGAAAATGCTGACATCTGCGCAGTCACAAACTTCGTTCAAAGCTGTGGAGAGCACCCCAGCCATACCTAGTTACTCATCCTATCCTACATTCAGACCCCAAACTGTGGGTAGTAAAGCCAAAGGAGGTGGAGTTTCAACATATATTAAAGATATGCACACCTCCAGGCTGGTCGAACAGTATGATTCACAGGAGACACTCCAGGTGCAGTTAACCATTGACAAGACTCCTATACAAATCATAGCTAGTTACCAGCCCCCCAAATCTGACTCAAGATGCCCAAACTGCCTATCTAGAACTCTTCAAATCTGTCAAGATTCAACCCTTTACCCTGATCCTGAGTGACTTTAACTACCCAGACATAGCCTGGAAGAACTACTCATGCCAGAACACAAATGCCCAGAGATTCCTCGATTTTTGTCAGTGCAAATGCTGTGGAACAGCTAGTTGATACCCCCACAAGAGGTGATATCTTGGACTTGGTATTAACCAACATGAGTAACCACTGCAGCATCCCTACAATATCATCCTCTCTTTTAAGATCCAACCATAAAGCGGTCACGTTCAAAGTCACCATGTCCCCCAACCCCCCTCTAGCTAGGGTCATACCAAAAAAACTTCTCCAGAGCTGATTACAGCCTCCTGCGGTATGGTATAAACAGTATCACAGCACCCTCCCCCTCTCTAGGAACTATTACCAGTATCCAGAACTATACCAAATTACTATACGAACATTTATATAGATGCATGGAATCAGGAATACCTAACAGGACTAAATCATCCTCCGCAAGGAAGAGTAAACCTGTCTGTTGGACATCTGCAGTAAATAAACTCTATAATAAAAGAAAAAAGTTGCTGTCCAGTACCAAGAAGGCGCAGGTGCCCAATTGGAAGCAGTCTCTCCTTAGCCTAAGCAAGCAAATAAGAGCACTAGTGAAATCCTCTAAAGCAAACTTTGAGTCCAAGTTGGCCACATCTACTAGAGACAGTTATAAGGCCTTCTTCACATATGTCCTTAATCTCAAAGGGATCACCCAGATCTGTTCAGAACTGGTGGTCAAGGACACCACATATACAAATGCAGTAGATATAGTAAACTTACTGGCTGACGGATTCAGTGAAAATTTCTCCCCTCTGTCCCCCTCATCAGTAAATCAGGACATTCCCAGTAACAGCCCCCTTCCCCTTATATCTAGGGATCAGATCATCACTGCTCTCTCAAAAGCAAAAACATACAGCCTCCACAGGACCCGATAACATCCCAGGCTGCATCCTACATGAACTCAGGCAGGAACTTGCAGCACCATTAGGCGGCCTGTTCAACCAAAGCCTGAGTACTGGCTTTGTCCCAGCTGAGTGGAGGCCAGCCACTGTCGTCCCTTTACACAAAGGTGGAGTGTCCAGTGATCCAGGAAGTTAGAGACCCTTCAGCGTAACTAGCCTGATCTGCAAGGCCATAGAACGGATTATCATGGACCTCATTAACAAGGAAATTGGCAACCTCCAAACTCTTGATCCCGCACAGTTTAGCTTTGTCAAGGGGAGGTAGTGTCTGTTAAATTTGGTCGACTTCTTTGAGACAGTTACCAAAGCCGTAGACAAGGGAAAACAGCGCACACTGCCTACCTTGACCTGGCCAATGCCTTTGACACTATTCCCCACTCTGGCATAATAGATAAACTGTTTCAACTAGGCATCAATTCGTATGTTACCAGATGGGTAGCTAACTTGGCTCACTGATAGAACCCACCTAGTCAAAATAAGGGAAGCCACCTTCAGCTGTAGACCCATATCAAGTGGCGTACTCCAGAGTTTGATTTTGGGGTCTCTGTTGTTTGGGATGTACTTTTCTGAGGTGCAGGCCAAAACCAGTGGGCTGTGGCTGACCAGGTTTGCAGATCACTGCAAGCCTGGGTGCTGTCATCAAGTCTCCTAGTGACATGGACATCCTCCAAGCGGGTCTCACCCAAACAAATGACTGGTGCAAGAAACATGGCCTCAAGCTGAACACAAAAAAAAATGCATAGTCATCGCCTTTGGAGAAAGTGATATCCCCACAAATTATCACATTAATAACATCCGAATCATGTAGTCAAGTCGTGAGGGATTTGGGCACCCAGATTGATAGCAACCTCACATTTGACCACAATGTTGCTTCCATTGTACGGAAAGCTTTCTACGTGGCCCACCTCATAAGTAAGGGTATCTCATCCAGGGACAAAGGAGGTCATAACATCCCTGTATTCTTCCCTTATAAGGCCCATTATTGAGTACAGTGCCCCATTCGGCATCTACTTTGCAAAGCACATGCAGCAGCTGGACAGACCACAGAGGTTCCTCACAGGAAGAATCCAGGGCCTCAAAAATCTTCTATGCACAGACAGGCTAAAAGCCCTATCCCTCTACTCTGTTTCATGCAGACTCCTTGCAGGTGACCTCTGTCTGGCATACAAGGAGATCTTGGACCCCGCCTTGATGGGACTGCTGCATATCCACAAGTCAAGCTCCACTCGAGTAACCCACACACACGGCCTCAACCTGGTCTGTGACATCAATAGGACTCGGCGGGACAGGGTTGTGTCCCAGAGGCTCCCCCATCTGTGGAATGGACTCCCTCTCCATGTCAAGCTGAGTACCTCTTTATCCCTTTTTAAGTGCAACCTGGAGAACTGGATGGGAAATAAAAAAAAAAAATACATCCCTGGGATTCCACCTGTGTCCCTGGTGGACAAGGGGCATCAGGTGCTGATTTGTCTGTATATGGGCTAAACCCTTGGCTAGGCTTATGAGGGCCTCAGGGCCAATAGCCTAGTAAAATCCAATGATCCTATGATTCCCCCTTGGACGGGTGCTGAACTTTTTTAAGCCCCACAAGATAAGGGTAAAGTTATGAAGGATCTGAAACAAACATTTTTTTCTCCTGTTCCTAGGTGTCAATGTAATTATCCCTATAAGCCTTCCTTTGTATGTTGACAGCCTTCTTGTAGCAAGTGTGCCTCCAAGAGAGCTTTTCTTAACAAGTCTTCCCAGGGTTCAAAGGGTCAAAAGCCTTAATTTCCTGACAAATCTGTTTATATTTGACATTCAACCTCTTCTACCCCTTGGCTAGATTTTGCAGTTCATCAGGTTGACTCTGTCTTTTCTAATTTGCAACAGATTACCTCAGACTCTTGGGTTCTTTCTATTATCCAGAGAGGTTATTTTATGGTCTGCAGGTCCCATCCCAGGCATTTCCCAGCCTTATTTGTCGATTCCCTCATTCTGCTTCAGTCCTTCAGGATTGTTTGACACAGGGGACCATGAAGCCTGATGTTCTTCATGTTTCACTGTTGCAGTCATCACATTTGAGTTATCTTCTTGCAGTAGCCCTCAGTCGGCCTGATTTTCAAAGTCTTGGGTCCTGCGTCAGTTGCTGTTTCATTTTCCATGACGTCAGGTCGTCGGGGGTATAAAACATGCAGCCGACGCCATTACACCAGTCTTTCTTGCCGTGCAGTGGCCGAAGCAGAAGCAGTTTGCAAGTGCCGGTCAGCCGACTCCTGAAATTTTCGTTTTCGAGTTTCAGAACCGAAATTTTCAACTAAAGCTAAATACCCCATTGGGGAAACTTTTTCTTGCTCCTTACCGATGTCAGTAAAAGTTAATAATTGCATTACTTGTGGAAAGCAAATACCTCATAAAGATTTTCATTCGTTCTGTATTCCTTACCTAGGCCCTGACTACGATGTACCTTGCTGTCGGTTTTGTGTTTTATTTAATCAGTGCACTATCCGTCGTCGGTATATTTTTGCCTCTATAAATATTTTGGTTCTCGGTGTAATTATCCAGAAATGTCGTCGGTTGGCCATCCGATTACCGGGATTCCGAAAAAACGCAAAGATAAAGACAGAGACAGGCCACCGAGGTCCAAAACTGCCGACAATGCTTCTCCTAAACCAGTCGCCAGTTTGCCGGTACTCAGTGAGGTGCTTTTGCAGCCCCTGATACCCTCTGCTTCTGATTTGCAGGCCTCTACTGAGACCCATTCGGAGTCCGGTATGCCGCAAGATGCTTCAACTATGGAAACTGTGGATGTCTCTACCTTGGATGGGTCTGGAGCCGCTTTGCAGGCACCGGCTTCTGAGGGTGTATTCAGGCCTACGGACTTGCATATTAAACCGCCTCCTCCTTTACTTAGGCCTAAATCTCAATCCATGCCTAAAAAACAGACGCCCAGGCCACATGCTCAGGCCTGTATGCCTAAAAAAACAAATGATAAGAATGGCTGAAGATTTAATAACTCTAATCAGGGGTAGCCACCCCCCTCCCCCTTCTAAGAGGCCTAAGACTGAAGTTGATTATGAATCTTCTGGTCAGGGTTCTGTTTTTCTGATTCTTCTGATGATTTGTATTTGCCCTTATCTACTTATAAAGATTCTGGTGCAGAGGACTCCATTCTCTCTGTTTCCCCTCCTGAGGATTTTTCTTTTGGGGAAACCTTACATACACTGAGGGAGCATTTTCATTGGGAAAGCCAGGATTTTTCTGATTCAAAAAAGAGGCTTAGGGATTTCCTTCTCCTACCTCTGCATAGGCCTTTAGCTATTCCTCCTGTACTAGACATTGTTGATGATGCTTTTTTGGAATCTAGTTTGGCCCGTGATTCCCTGCCTCCTGCTCCTAGAAAACCTGACAGATACTACAGGGTCCCTGAGTCCCACAAGTTCCTTTTCAAAAATCCTATTGCAGATCCAGGGACTATTTCACAGGGGCCCAAGGGCATTAAAGCTTCTACTGCTAAAAATCCTATCCCTTCTGATAGAGACTCCAGGGCGCTGGATAGATAGGGTAAGAAGGTTTATACTTCTGCAACCTTGGCTCTTAGGGCTTTAAACTGCCAGTTTCATATGTTAAAGTATCAGCAAAATGTTATTGGACTGTTTAAACAGAAAATGATGTTGATTCCTGACTGTGTAGAAAATAAAGAATTACAGGATTTAATGCATTCTGCTGAACAAGTTGGAAAACATACTTTGCAAGGTGGTTTTGATTCATTAGAGGCCTCTTGCAGGGCTGCTTTTACTGGGTCTGTGCTCAGAAGGCATGCTTGACTTAAGGAGCAATCTTTGCCTTTTCATGTTAAAGCTAAATTGTTGGATGCTCCTTTAAATCAGGACCGCCTGTTTGGCAACAAGGCTGAGGAAGTTCTTAAAAAGATGGAAGATCAAGCTAAATCTATGCAAACTGTTAAAGATTTTTTACAAGTTCAGCCTCCTAGATTTAGTAGGCACTGGCCGTCTAAGAACTGGTCCTTTCCAGCCCCTTTCAGGTCTTCTCAAGCCAAACCCAGGCACAGCAAAAACCCCAAGTTTCACTCACATGGGACACACAGAGCTAAGCAGTGGGGGGGCTTCCACTTCCAAATCTGGGAATAATAAGACTCCCCCCCCCTATGAGAAACTGTCTCAGTGACTTCCTTTTAAAATTTCCAAGCACTTATCAACTGACTGCCCCTTTGGGGGGAAAAGATTGCTCTTCATGCAAAGAATTGAGAACTCATTACCCAGGACAAATGGGTTTTAAATATAGTGTCCCAGGGATACAGATTTCACTTCCACACGTTGCCAACACCAAGCGGGTTGCCGGACCTACCCCCAAATCAGTGGGCAGAGGCCCAAAAACAAGTACTTTCTCTCTCAAGCATGGGGGCTATTCAGCTGATACCAGAAGAGGAAAAGGGACAAGGTTACTACTCAAGACTTTTCCTGGTACCCAGAAAAGACAATTCATGGCATCCTGTCCTGGACCTGTCTACTTTAAACACCTTTTTGGAGATTCCAAAATTCAAAATGCTGACTCTTCACCAGTTACTTCCTATGCTAGGCAAAGATGTCTGGTTGGCAAAACTAGATTTAAAAGAAGCATACCTGCTCATCCCAATCAGGGCATCTTGCAGAAGATACCTACACTTCAAAGCAGGCTACACGCACTATCAGTTCTCTGCACTGCCTTTTGGCTTATCTACTGCGCCCAGGGTATTCACAAAGAGCCTAGCTGCAGTTAGTGCATTTTGCAGGCAAAGAAATATTCAAGTTTACCCATACCTGGACGATTGTCTAATTCAGGCAGAAAGCCAGGACATACTTTTGAATCATCTGGCCTTTGTACAAAGGGTTGTACCTTGTCTGGGGTACACCATAAATGAAAAGAAATCACACCTGGTACTCTGTCAACAAATTATATTCCTGGGAGCAAGCTTGAATACAACTTCCCAGGTGGCTTACTTTACACCAGAGAAACAAATTCATTTGACAACCTACTTCAGACAAGCGGCCACAGAAACCCTGCTATCTGCAAAACAAATACTGCAAGCCTTGGGGTTCATGGCCTCCTGCATCCTTCTAATTCCATATGCAAGACTGCATATGAGGAAACTACAGTGGTATCTAAAAAGTCTATGGTGTCAACATTCTCAGGACCTAGAAATAATGATTCCCATCATACCTTGCCTACGCCCAGAGTTCCTTTGGTGGGCAGAGGCCTGCCACCAAAACAAGGGACTACCTTTCACACCACCTCCTGCCGCCAAAACCCTAACAACAGATGCATCAGACTATGCATGGGGGGCTCACCTGACAGGCAAGTGCATTCAGGGCAAATGGTACCCAAGTCAAATGCACTTGCATATCAATCAAGAAGAAATGTTAGCTGTACAGAATGCTCTGACAGCCTTCAAGGACCACATTCTTCCAAGACAACTAATGGTAAAGACGGACAACACCACTGTTATGTGGTACATAAACAAGCAGGGGGGTACACATTCTTAGCCCCTCTGCAGACTAGCCATGGCATTGTGGAACACAGCCTTGAGCTACCAAGTGCACATACAAGCTCAATTCCTGCCAGGAAAATTAAATACACTGGCAGACACACTCATAGCCAGTTTTAGGCACCAGCGAACCCTGCGTCGCTGGGGGCCCCCTGATCCTGGGGGGCCCCCAACCACAGCAAGTTATCTTAATATTTTGTAACATGTCTGTCAAACCAACAAAAGCTAGTACAGCAATCTTGTATACTTAATAAAACAGGTAAATAATAATAACTCATATTTATCTCCTTCAAAATTCAAACATCTTTAGTTATAGTAACAGTATTTTGTCAAGTAACAGTTTCATTAAATATTTTACCAATGACATAATGCCCCGGCCTAGGTTAAGCCCTGATGGTGGACATCCTCTTCACTAAAATTAACAACATAGCCAGTTTTAGGTACCTACAATAACTGTGGCTGGAGGGGGGCCCCTTAATCATCAGTGACTGTGTGGGGGCCCAACAAAAACTGCTGTTGGTTGGGGAAAAATGAGGAGAAGAAATGTTTTAAGTTTTGATTACACTCTTTAACCTGAACAGGACTGTGATATGACCCTGTTAGGAAAAAGCTGTAATGAACATAAGCAAAGTAAGCACTAGAGAGATCAGCAGCCCAGGGTGATCGATCTCAGTGCAAACTGTGGAGTTTAAGAAGAGCTGATACTTATAATCTTCAGCAATGTTTTCTCTTTCAAGGTTTTTATACATACTGGCAGAACAACGGATACTGTAACTCTCAACATCTTTGCTGAAAAATTCTGTTCAGTGATAAAAATAATACCATAATAAAGTCTCAAAATGAGGAACATTTTATATATTACTCTAATTCATTTAAAAAGTTACTGTAATAACACATTTTGCATCAACATGCATTTTTAGACAACAAGTATAAAAATCTGATGACTGGATTTATTGTTACAGAGCAAAATTATGAGACAAAATCAGGAATATCTGTGAAATCAGGGATAGTGATAGGTATTAATTTACTCCTTACTGAGGTAAATAAAAGTGTCTTATCCCTGTTGCTGTTTGATGACTGCTAAATGCAGTGACTGATCTTGTGTAGCAGTACTAGTGTTGTATACTTGCTGAAATAAGTACAAAATTAGCATTGCTGTGGTGTGTGTGTGTGTGTGTGTGTGTGTGTGTGTGTGTGTGTGTGTGTGTGTGTGTGTGTGTGTGTGTGTAAAACATATCACAGATTTTTATCAATGCGCATATCCAATAATGCCGGAACACATACATTATTCTTCAGGGTATCAATAAAAATGTAACTAACAAGTGATTATATTTCAAATGTAAAGCATAAAATATATCACAGACCATGCAGACACTTAGATCTTCTAGGAATCTGGTGGCTCCCACTCCCTAAACTGTATAAATGGATACAGGAGGCTCCCTTAATCATCCTTGACTGTGGGGACTCCCAAAAAACTGTTTTTGGTTGAGGAAAAATGAGGAAAAAATGCTTTAATTTTCTGATTGCACTCTTTAGCCTGGATGGAGTTATATGATATGACCATGTTAGGATAAAATTGATAATAGCCTCTGCCCTCAACCACAGACATTTTAAAACATCCCTGCTCAGATGCTTGTGTACAGAAATTTACCGTAGGTTATGAGGGTGCTGGGGATTGTGTAGTTATCATTTCCTTAACTTTTCTAACAGACCTCAGAGGTATACAAAAAAAGTTACTTTAGCTCCTGTAGGGGCAGTGTACTGCCTGGTAGCAGCAAAGTAGAATACATTATTCCAGTCATTATTTATTTTCACTTTCCTCACAATCAAACATCAGGCACATATACAGCTGGTTGCCTTTGGGTTTAGGATCGAAGAGTAAGTAGGCATGTTATGTATATGTATTTCAGAAGTCACTTGAAATATATGACTGTGGCAATTTGAATCTCTGCTTTCATCCCAATCTAACACCAGAGGATTGCATAGGCAGTGACTGTCTTTTTGGGAGGATTAGGGAGGCAGGCAGTATTCCCGTACCTGATCTGTGTATCCTCACAATTGACTTGTTAATTTATTTTAAGCTACTATTTTTGTCAGCTTTGAATTTTAAGCCTTGGATACAACTTTACCACAGTCTTCATCAGAACAATAAAATGCAACAACCATTTGATATATATATACTCATCCCTTAATTGTATAATGATGTGATTGATGTAAAAGTCCGCCAAAAAAGTTAGAGACATTGCAAATATTCACATATTCTATAAACTGTTCTCATACCTTTATAACTTAATAAAACAACTAAATATTCTACACTAACACATATATATAAATATATAAATGAGAATATATGTATAGACGGTTATAAATATATAAATATGTATACATTTAAAATCTCTAAAATTATTGCTGTATATGTAAATAATAAATGTATGTGTATTAAAAATACTTAAAGGATAATGCTAACAAGGCCAAATACCCAAACTAGGTGTGTGCAAGTAATGTATATACAAAGCACATGTAAAAATGCATATTGTATAAACACATTCCAGTGCAATCTAATACTGTGCTAACTACATATATACAAATATACTCAGTTGAGATAATAACAACTATATACTATTCTAAAGCTAAAAAAGGTTTGATATTGATAAAATCATTAAGACCAGGCGGTCTCGTAGAATCTGTTAAAATTTGCCATTTGCTCTCAAATTGTGCCAATCTCATTTTCCAATCTCCCCCAAAAGGTGTGTCAATCACCTGGTCAATAATAGAAAATAAAAAGCTGTGGTCATCACCCTTCTCTAATATGTGTCTATATAATGCATTTTTTGTATCACATTTACCTATTTTATAAAGGTGTTCATAAATACGCTTTTTCAGCTGCCTTTCTGTCTTGCCTATATAATGTGCATTACATTTTATACATACAGCTATATAGACCACCTGCTTCGTATTACAATTTCCTTTCCTACATTTAATAATAGTATGACAGATGTCATCTAACTTAATTACCTTATTCAGGTTGATGTGTTTACATTGTTTACAATTTCCACATTTGGATGTGCCCTTAAATATATCATTTGCTTGTGTATTATAACTGGCTCTTTCTAATAACTTTTTCATATTAGGGGCTGTCTTATATACACATCTTGGTTTTGATCCTAATATTTGTTCCATATCCATAACAGTTAATGTCTTCCAATATCTTTCTAAAATTTCCTTTATAATATATGTACTAGGAGTGTATGTAAGTATACAAACCCTACCTGATGTATCACTATCCAAACCTACCTGTTTATCCAATTTGTAACATCCTAATAAGGGTTTGTACTTAATTCCCCATTCATTATGTACATATCTAATGACATCCATAACCATCTTTTCAGGGTAAGCTCTACTAATGAACATTTCCCTGATGACGTTTAGTTCCGTATCCAAAATCTGTGTATTGGATGACATTCTCGCTGCACGTATGCATTGCCCTTTAATCACATTTTTAAATACATATGAGGGGTGGTTACTACTGTAATGGACATAGTCGTTCGAAAATGTAGGTTTCCTATAAATTCTGGATGTAAAACCTCGTGTGTCATGACTCAAAAGTACATCCAAATATGAAATTTCTTTAAAACTGTGGTCATAAGTGAATTTTAAAAAGTCTACTGTGTTGTTTAAATAGAGCATAAATTCATGTAGTCTATCCACTGATGCTTTCCACAGTATAAAGATGTCATCCAAATATCTGACATATAATACAATGTCTTGAAAAAATTCACTCTTAAACACATGTTCGGATTCCCAATCCGCCATCACCAAATTCGCGAAAATGGGAGCACAGGCTGCTCCCATAGCCACTCCCTTAGTCTGTCTAAAGAACTCCCCTTGAAATGAGATGTAATTATAGTCCAACACTAATGACATCATATCGCAAATTAAACAAACTTTCTCCCATGATAAATCAGTGTACTTTTTTAAACTTCTTTCGAAGTATTCTAAGCCCTCCACCTTCGGAATGCTAGAAAAAAGATCAATGACATCCACTGTCAAATAAATCAAATTCGGACTCCATTTATCGTTAGTTATTTCACCCAGAAATCTCCAAGAGTCCTTTATTATATGGGGGATGTTGTCATAAACTTTCTTAAGCCATCTATCGATCAATTTCCCTATATTGAAAGTTTTGGACCTAGAACCTGACACAGTGGGTCGAAAAGGTGGATGTTCAATTGATTTATGTACTTTGGGAATACCGACCATCTTGGACAACACCGGATGGTCTACTTTCACATAAGAATATGTATCATTGGATATCCTATTATCAATAAGATACTCTTCTATTATAAGGTCTATGCGCTTGTGACCAATATTAATTTGGTTCAATGAAATATTCTCATAATTTCCTGAATTATATAAAATATTGTGTATCTCTTGATAATATTCATCAGTATAAAATATCACGGCTCCACCTCCTTTATCGGGTTTCATTACCCTGATTTCTCTATTATTCAAAATATCAAGTAAACTTTTTCTTTCCATTAAAATTAAATTGTCTGGTGTGGAGTTCCCATAGGTTTTCATCTTGTTATATGTCCAATATATATCATTGCACACCAATTGCTCAAAATTGTATACATGTGGGTTAGAAATGGGTATACAAGTGCTTTTTTTGATGAGATCCGTTCCTGCTACGCCCTTACCCCTTGTATTAGGATCCTTATTTTTATCAAATTGCAAAGCCAGATTCAGCTTCCTACAATACTTTTTAACCTACTTAATATTGTCTATTAAATTCCATCTTGTCATAGGTATGAACTTCATACCTTTACTTAACAGTTTGGCACAAGAAATATCTATCTCAGTTGCAGTGTAATTAAATACTTTAAAACCTTCATACAATGTAATTTTAGGTCTTTGTACATTAGCTTTCTCAACTACCTTACTCGGGTCGTTAACATCCGCCTCCACATTGTTATTAGAAACATAATTTTTAGCTTTTTTAGCTTTAGAATAGTATATAGTTGTTATCATCTCAACTGAGTATATTTGTATATATGTAGTTAGCACAGTAGTAGATTGCACTGGAATGTGTTTATACAGTATGCATTTTTACATGTGCTTTATATATACATTACTTGCACACACCTAGTTTGGGTATTTGGCCTTGTTAGCATTATCCTTTAAGTATTTTTAATACACATACATTTATTATTTACATATACAGCAATAATTTTAGAGATTTTAAATTTATACATATTTATATATTTATAACCGTCTATACATATATTCTCATTTATATATTTATATATATGTGTTAGTGCAGAATATTTAGTTGTTTTATTAAGTTATAAAGGTATGAGAACAGTTTATAGAATATGTGAATATTTGCAATGTCTCTTTAACTTTTTTGGCGGACTTTTACATCAATCACATCGTTATACAATTAAGGGATGAGTATATATATCAAATGGTTGTTGCATTTTATTGTTCTGATGAAGACTGTGGTACAGTCGAAAGCGCTAAACCAGGAGTTGTGTTGTGTTATTTCTAAATAAATTGTGACTACATCCTTGTCGTACGAGCAGTTCTTCATATTCCATCCATCATTTTTGTTCCTGAGTTGCTGGTTTCTTGTTGAATTTGGATACAACTTGTCTTCATTGAAAGAAAAAAATAAGACTGAAATTCTTTTTTCTTACTCACGATTTTTGTTTAGGCCACTTTTGGATTAAAAGGTTTGGAAATGCTCTAGCTTCTGGGGGCACTGGCTTAATTGAGTTATTTCCTAAATGGTTATTACTGTGCTGTCTTGGTCAAGAAAGTATATTGAAAAGACGGAAGGAAAACTAAAGCTGAACAGCAACACTGAATTTCTTTCCTTAATCATCATTTCTGTTCAAGCCATCATTGGGTAAAAACAATAAACTTAAAAAGCACTTTAGAGCATATATAAAGTTATGGCGACTTGAAAAAGCTGAAGAAAAAAGGTAAAATGTGAGAAATGGAAGAAAAACAAGTATTGTGCATAAGTGGGAAGCCCAACATGGGGGAAACTCTGGAGGGTGTGTGTTTTTTGTTTTTTTTTGTTTTTTTGGCGGGGGCTGAAACAGTAAGCAGGGCCTAGGGTTCCATTGCACATTAGTTCTCCCCTGTACATAGAGTTGTTGTAATGTATCCTTGTTGCACCTAAATGCCAGTAACTGTAAAATGTCCCTTTGTGAGATGGGCCAACACAGTGTGCTATATATATGCCTGTTGTAATAAGATCATTGTAGCTACAGGTCAGCCTGTGTGTACTACTCCTAAAAGTCTGCAGCATGAACTAAAAAGATGGCTAGAAGTGGTGGCAGTGACAGGGTGATACTTAGACTGAAAGTGCCCAAGGGGCCCCCAACTTGACGTTTTCTGGGGGTCCTCAAAATACTTACACCAGCCCTGGATACGCTAAGCAGAAACCTCATGGACCCACATGAGTGGAAACTGGAACCAAGTATTTTCAACATGTTGGCAAGCAAATGGGGGAGCCCAAAATTATAGACCTGTTTGCCTCTCCCCAGAACTACCAATTGGACAAATTTTGCACAAGGACTCCCCACAAACAAGCCTGGAAAGTGGATGCTCTGTCCTTCATCTGGAAAAACCTATCAATCTATGCCTTCCCCCCTCTGCCTCTGCTCTCCAAAGGACTACTAAAAATCAAACAGGACAAACCAAGGATGATTTTGATTGCTCCAGACTGGCCGCGCCAACACTGGTACCCCCTCCTGCGCAGTGGTTCATGGTTATCTCCATGGCACCTGCTTCAGACGCCTTCCCTGGAGAACCAGATTTTGCACACTCAGCTTCTAACACTGAACCTTGCTGCCTGGCTAATTACTTAATCTCTCCTTTACCATTCTTTAGCAAACCTGTGATGGATATCATTTTAGAGGCAAGGAGGCCTAGTACTAGAAAATCTTATGCTGAAAAATGGAAAAGATTCTGTGCCTGGAACCATTCTCAAGAGATGAGCACAGCAGCGCCCAATTTACCTCAGATTTTACAATACTTAACTGAGATGCTTCACAAGGGCCTGTCTTTTTCCTTCATTAAAATCCACACCTCAGCCATTTCAGCTCATTATAACACAGAACCTCCCCTCTTCTGTCATCCACTGCTTAAGCAGTTCCTCAGAGGGTCCAAAAATTTGAGACACCCAGGAGAGCTCCAAACCCAGCCTGGGACCTTAACTTTGTCTTGGAGAAACTCACTCTACCTCCTTTCAAGCCAGCTGCTACTGCAGACTTAAAATTTCTTTCTTGGAAAACAGCTTTCCTTTTAGCAATCACTTCAGCTAGAAGGGTATCTGAATTACAGGCCCTTATGGCAGTGGAGCCTTTCATCATCTTTCTTGCGGACAGGGTGTCCCTCAGAACCAATCCATCCTTCATGCTCAAGGTGGTATTCAGTGTGGCTCTTAATCAGTCCATTCATTTACCAACCTTCTTTCCCAATCCACAGAATAAAGGGGAATGGATACTGCATTCCTTAGATGTGCACAGACAACTTAGATCTTACTTGGATAGGACTAAACTTCAAAGGAAATCTGAACAACTGCTGGTGGCATTTGCTGCAGGGGCAGAGGGGAAGGCTATTTTAAAGCAAACCATTTCTAAACGGATAAGCCATTGCTTCATTTCTGCTGTAAGCACCATGGAAAACCTATCTCCAGGGGATCAGACCTCACTCCACCAGGGCTGCATCTACCTCTACAGCCTTTCTCAGAGGCGTCTCTACCAGGGACATCCTAGAAGCTGCTACCTGGAGTTCTGTGCATACTTTCACCAAGCATTATCATTTGCCAATTTTCTCTAAATCCAGAGCTGGCTTTGCCACTGCAGTCTTGCAGGGCCTTATAGCTGGCCCTAATGCTATATAAATTCCTCCTCCCAACCCTAGCTTTGGGAATATACCCAAATGTAATGACTGCAACAGTGAAACACGAAGAACATAGTACAGTTGTGTGCACTTTCTATAAATATAGATGTTCGAGTGTATTCACTGTTGCAATCCTGGTTACCCTCCCTCCAGCCCCCTAACTTCTTTTGGCTATACCTCTACTTTCCTTTACTATGATTAAAATCCTTTTTGGTGTATTTGCATTTTTGTACTTTTATATTTAATTTCTTACCATTCGGGGGGCACCTGACATCTGGAGCAAGAAAAACTGATGTAATGGCATCTTCTGTATGTTTTATACCTCTGACGTCATGGAAGAAGGGACAGCAGCTGATGCAGGACACAAAACTTGGTTAATCAGGCCGACTGAAGGCTACCTGTAAGCAGATAACCCAAATGTAATGACTGCAACAGTGAATACACTCTAACATCTACATTTATGGTAAGTGTATACAACTGTACTTTGTGTACACTTACCTTAAATGTAGATGTCTTGAGTGTATTCACTGTTGCAGTCCTGGTTACCCTCCCTCCAGCCCCCTGACTTGTTTTGGCTATACCTTTGCTCTCCTTTACTATGCTTAAAAGTTTTTGGTGTATTTGCTTTTTTATTGGAGGTGTAACCTTGTATATATGTGTGTCTGTGTGTGTGTCTGTGTGTGTGTATATATATATATATATATATATA
Organism: Protopterus annectens; assembly: GCF_019279795.1. Classification (NCBI taxonomy): domain Eukaryota; kingdom Metazoa; phylum Chordata; order Ceratodontiformes; family Protopteridae; genus Protopterus; species Protopterus annectens. The sequence goes on from NC_056727.1 coordinate 136,458,179, forward strand.
TATATATATATATATAAAATTGCTTCCCATTAGGGGGGCACCTGACATCTGGGGCAAGAAAAACTGATGTAATGGCATTGGCTGCATGCTTTATACCCCTGACTACCTGACGTCACTGAAAATGAGACAGCAACCGACGCAGGACCCAAGACTTTGATAATCAGGGCGACTGAGGGCTACTGCAAGCAGATAACCCAAATGTGATGACTGCAACAGTGATTACACTCGAACATCAATATTTATGGTAAGTGTACACAACTGTACTTTCCCCTTTCTCAGCAGGGCACACACAGAATATTATTCCAGGATGTTTCTGGATCCCAGGAAGGAAGGGTCTTGGAAACACAATCTGGATCTTTCTCTTTCTCAGCACCCTTTTAAAGGTTCCTTCCTTCAGCATGTTATATCTCTACAGACACTGTTTCCTCTTTTCCTTCTTTAAGCTTTTCTGGTGTCCCTAAATTTGAAGGATGCTTACATCCATATTCCTATTCAGTCACTCTCCAGAAAATGTTTACATTTCTATGCTTTTTACTCTCATTATCTGTTCTGTGCTTTGCCTTTTGGTCTTTCTGTGGCTCCAAGGATCTAAATATCTGGACCCACTGGTAGCCTTCTGCAGACTTCTGGGAATTCATATTTTCCTAAATATAGACAACCTTTTGATTCAGGTCCCTTCCCAGTAGCTCCTGCTTTGGTATTTTCACTTCACTGTGGGTCATCTTCATAGTGTGAGGTTCACCTTAAACCTCAAAAAGTCTGTGCTGGCCCTTTCCAGGATGAGGTCTTTCTGGGTTGTAGGATTCAGACAGTACCTATGTTGGCTTGCCTGTCGCCTTCCAAGGTTCTAGCTTTGACAGTTTATTTTCAGTCTCTTTTCTCCTTCTCCATTCCTTCTTGCCAGTGAATTTTTGCAAATTTTGGGGTACATGGCATCCACTATTCCCATGGTTATCTTGGCCAAGCTCCATATGAGAAAGTTTCAGTAGTATCTAAAGACTGTTTGGCTTCAGCACTGCCGTCTAGTGCCTCTCTTGCCTTGTCTCAGGCTCGAACTCCACTGGTGGATTCATCAGATCTCCCTGAATCCAGGGCTTGTCTTTTCAGGTTCTTCTTCCCACCCAGGTGCTGTACATAAATGCTTCCGACCAAGGTTTGTGAGCTTCTTCCAAGAGCCTCAAGGTCCAGAGTCTGTGTCCCTTCAACAACTAACAGACCGTCTCACCATCGAGGATACGAGAGCCCTGGTTCTAGACCTTCATTCCTTTCACTCCCTTTAATTTCCAGATCCTCTTCACAGACAGTACCACAATTATGTGGTACACAGGTTCATAGGTGTTGTCATCGCAGGCCACATTAAGCCTAGACAATTTTCCCTCAAAGGTGAAAATCAAACCCTATACCCAGTATCTGTGAGGTATACATCTTAACCATTATGTCAGGTACCTCATACCCACCATTGTGCCCCTTTGCATCAAAAAGCAAGGGGCAGAAAGTCTTGCTTCCTTTTCAGGCTGGGTCTTCAGACTTGGGATTTTGCAGTCCACCATCCCTTGTTAGTAGGATGACCTCAGATGAGACAGATTTCCAGATAGAATGTGAATTTATTGCAAGTATGTTTCGAGAAAGAGGTTACCCCGATGATTTGTTAGAAAGACTGATAAAAGAAGTTAAAACAGCAAGGACCACAAGGTTTTTGCCTATCTTGGGGAATTCGACAAAAAGTTTTGGCAGCACCAACACTAAAAACAATTCTCCAGTAGATATAAAACACTACAATTCAGCTTTGACTATTACTTTCAACGGTGAAACCAACATAGTTAAAAATATTATTAATGACGAGTGGAACAGGTTTGCCAGTTTTTCAGGTTTGAATCTGAACTTTGAAGACCCCTTAAAAATAGTATTTAAAAAAGGACGTAACATTAAGAGCATACTTGAGGGTAGAAAACAGGTCACACATCTCTCAAACAAGTTGGGCACACATAAATGAGGAAGTTGTCATTATTGTGTCAACATCAAGGAAGATGAGAAAATATATTTGCAAAGTAGTGGCAAAATTATCACCACCAAAGGATTTGCAAATTGCAATACTTGTGGTTTGGTATACACGGTGACCTGTGAGGCATGTGATTCCTTTTATATAGCGAAAACCGAGAGAAGGCTAAAACAAAGGGTGTATGAGCACCTATATGACATAAGGAAGGAAAACACTAACAATGCTTTGTTTAAACATACTTTAACATGTAAATCTGCAAAATTCCTTTTCTTTGTCATAGAGGTATTACCCCCCAATCCCAGTGGTGGTCTTTGGGAGGCCTCTTTAGAATACAAAGAGTTATTTTGGCAATTAATGCTTGAGGCTAGCAGTCACCCAGGTTTAAATGAAATGATCTCTCTAAAACCTGTATTAAAGTTGAGATCAGCCAAGTTATAAACACTCACCCATATATCAGTTGTACTTTATATACATTTTTATATGTTTTTCAAACATTTTGCACACAGGTACATATTTTATGTATTAATTAAAATGTTTTTTTAGAGCATATACTATTTATATACATTTTTACTATGTATTCCTGCCTGTAAAGTTTTTGTTTCACCACTAGATGGTGATATTGTTTCTTTGATTTTGTTAAGAAATCTGCAATTTCAACAAGGATGTTAATTGAATGTATTAACATTTTAAATAGTTAGAAGACACCATTGGTGGATTCAAATAACATCGGACTTATAAATTTAGCACACTGAGCACTGTTTAGCTTTTCTGATGAAGTGCATGTCGACGAAAATGCACTGAGAACTGTAGCAGCGTTATTGTTTTTGTTTCTGTTCTGTGAGGTTTGTTCGTGCAGTGAAAATAAGCATCTCTTGCTGATCTGCTGTGCCTGTCTTTTGAGTTTACCAGTATGAGTTTGGGCACATTGACTTAATTTAATAAATGAAGATAAGTGGTCAGAGTATAATCAAGCCATGGGAGTGTTGGCTGCAGCAGCAGTCAGGAACAATTTAATGCAGAAAAGTTACACTCTTACATGTGCTGTTGTGCAACCTTCAGACTTTTCACTCGAAGTCTTTATGCCTTGCTTTTTTCTAGGATAGTTTAAAACAAAATGTGCTTTAGTAAAGGAAGTGTTTTCGTTTACTATAAAATTGTGCATGTTAGTCTTATGGGGAGCTTATCCACATTGTCCAGCTATCATTATCTACTTGTAAACCTTATAAAACTTAGAAAGATGGTAATTATCTTTCAGTTTTTACCAGTGGTATGTGTTGTGTAACTTACTTAGTTTTGCAACATTTTTGTAGGTTAAAAAAAATTATGAAGCTCTCAAACAAAGGCATGAGGAGGAAAAGATGGCTCAAAGTACTCCACCAAAGTTCGGAGAAGAAATCCAAGTTGTCAGATGGGAAAAGGAAAGCCAAGAGGCCACAAGAGAACTTCTGAAGGTGAAGGACAGGTTAATTGAAGTGGAGAGAAATGTAAGTTTCTGGTAGTTTTTCCATGTTGAATTATAAATGCAGATGACAAATAAATCTTGCTTTGTCCACCCAGGGTACACATTTCTGTACCCATTAGTCAAACTGCTAATCATAGACAATCAAAGGTGTACTTTCTCACAGCTTTTTAAGGATTGCTTTATGTTTCTGATGCACATTCTTCTAATTTCCCCAAAACTATTTTTGAATCTTCTTCTAACTTAAATTGATACATTTACTTGCAGGTTTGTACTTTTGCCTTCTAATATGTGAATAACTTTTTAATGGTTCAACAAGTTGTGATGGAAGTTCAGAAGCTGCGGATTCTGTCTTCACAGCAGACACTTCATATGTAATCCAGTACTAATGCTACGGTTCTGTATTTTTGAAGTGCAGTACTTAGTGTTCCCTTAAATCAGGGTGCCGTCTACCTGCTTTATTGTTAGGTCCAGTGACTGCTTCAAATCTCATAACCAGGGACACTGATTTTTGTTTTTTGTTTTTTGTTTTCCTGGGGAAAAATACTAGTAAATCAGTTTTTTTACTTTCTGATTGAAATATTGTGGCATTTTCACACAATTTGGAAATGTAAGACAGATAACCCATTAACTACAACATGCATTTCTGCTCATAGGCAATATTTATAATGTTGCTAGCTTGCATTATTGAGTGTTCTTTGTATAAAATCCATTTTAATTTTCAGTATGTATTGATACAAGTGAAGGATATAATGAAAATGACTAGAAATTACATTTAAAAATTATGGGTTTAATTCCCAGATTTCATCTCATGAAAACAATTTCATTTTTTGAAAAACTGAAAATCAGTGTCCCTGCTCATTACAGTTGTCACTGAAGAATAAAGTTAACACTTGTTATAAAGTATGAAAACATTCTCTATAGGGAAATCAAATTGTGTCCTTTTTGTTGTTTGGTTACCTTGCTTGCAGAATATCAACCAAAAGGCATTTAAGCACAAAAGTGAGACCGCAACAGAGGAAGAAAAAAAATGGTCCTATCATCACTCCCCCACCCCACCCGGGATTGTAATAGTCTTGTTTGAGTTTTTGAATTTTAATGTATTTTCATCAACATTGCAGAAGTTGACTTAAACTGTTTGTGATTTGTGAATATAATCCTTATCATACCTGCTGCTGCTTTTTCAATAAATGTACCCAGTGGTCAGTTGTTGCAATCAGTCACTTTTCGTGGGTAAATTTAATTTCCACACAGTAGATTGTTTGGCCCCATGGAAAGACCCTCTTTGCAGGAGGCATGGATTTTTCAGTCCTCCAAAGGACCTTTTCCAGGAATCAATGGGGCGGTTGAAAAATTTGGTTCTGAAAGTCCTAGGGTCCTTCCATGACATGTGGAGATAGTTCCCCCAGAGGCAGAGAGGGGAGCTATAATGGAAAGTGACGCGCCCGTGACAGAGGAAGCCTGCAAAACCAGGGGTCTAGACAGACCCTTTCAATGCTCCTGAATGGAGGCCCAGTTGCCTGCCTCTGGAGGCAGTAGGGAGTCTATTATCTCTGCACCAGAGAGCCTGGCTAGATATATCAAAAGGCAGTTGGGTACAGAGAATTGTTTTCAGAGATTATGTAATTCCATTTTCCCTACCTCCTCAATTGTCAAGAACATTTCCCAATGTTCTAACCAGTCAGAGGAAAGCAGCAGCTCTAGATATCCAAAAACTGCCATAAAAAGTCATCCAAGAGGTCCCACCAGACCAAATAGTATCTAGAACTTACTCAAGATTCTTTTTAGTGCCAAAGAAAACAAGGGACTGGAGACCAGATTTGGATCTCGGTGTATTGAACAAGTCAGTTCGACACACACAGTTCTGGATGGTCACAGTTCAGTCTGTTCTGCCCTTTCTGGACAAGCACAGTTGGGTATGCTCAGTAAAGCTTCAGGATGCGTACTATCACAAAAAAATGTAGAGACAATCCAAAAGGTATTTGCGCTTCTGGCTGGGAGACGGTCATTGTCAGTTCAGAGCACTGCTCCTTTGGTCTCACCACAGCCCCCAGGGTGTCCACCAAGTGCATGGCGGTGGTAGGAGCCGACTTCAGACTGCAAGGTTTCTGGAGGTTTCCATATTTAGATGAGTGGCTCCAGCTCCCCGACCAGGCATTGATTGATAGAAGCATGAGAGCAGGTACTACAGACTTGTTCACATCTCAGAATAACCATAAATTACAACAATTATCATTTACAGCAAACCCAGACATTAGAATTAATAGGAGCAATGTTCAACACAGTATCTATGGTAGCTTCTCTTCAACTATTAGGAGTGCAAATGATAAGGATGTAAATACTTTTCAGTACCAGAATTACAGCCTGATTGATTCTGCAAGCCCTGGAATCAGTGTCAACTTTGAAAATTGTAATGCCTTTAACAAGATTCTGTATCAGAAATTTACAATAGATGCTAGCAACACGGTGGTCAGTGCTGTCTCAACCAATGTTAGTGAAGATGACAATAACTCCAGTATACAAACAATACTTTTGCTGGTGGATGCATTCACAACAGCTGTTAAAAGGTCTTCCTTTCATCCTCCCTCAGCCCAAGGCCATAGTGACCACTGACACTTCCCAGATTGGGTCTGGGGGGCATTTCCTGGGGAAAACAGTCCAAAGCACTTGGTCTCTCAAAGAGGCCAACTTTGCATGTCAGTATTCTGGAGATGCGAGTGGTGACTTTGATGTTGCAGGCATTCCAAGACTCTCACTCTCTCTCTCTCTCAGGACATTTGCAGTCCAGGCAGACAAACATGTCAGTAGTTTAGTACAGTGAGAAACAAGGGGGAACCAGATCTTACCCCCTGTGTCGAGAAGCCCTCAGAGTGTGGCAATGGCGAATATCTTCCAACCACTTTCTAATAACAATGCATATTCCGGGGAAATCCAGCATGATAGCAGACAAACTGAGAAGGTCCATCTTACTACCTCATGAATGGTTTCTCAATAGCAAAGTGACAGAAATGATTTTCAGTCAGTGGGGCCAGTCTTGCTGTGTTCTCTTTGCATCTCCCCTAAACAAGTGCAGCAGCTTCTTTGCCCTGATCCCCCCACTGGTGGAATTGCGGAGTGATGCTCTGCCTCTCAGTTGGCTCCCCAGTCTTCTGTATGTGTATCTTCTGACTCCCCTAATTCACAAATTCCTTCAGAAAGCAGCCTGGTTGAAGAGGTAAGTCATCCTCATTGTACCTTACTGGCCTCAACAGATTTGGTTTCCCTTCCTTTGCCTCATTTACTACTTCCACCTTCTATTCTGGATCCAGTTCCGGATTTCCTGTCTTGACCAACAGGCATGGTTTACCCAGATATCTCAAATCTCGAGTTAACGGTGTGGTTTCTCCCATTTCTTTAATAGCCAGACAACCAGTGTTATCTTCTCCTGTCCATTCCATACATTTATCTTACCACAAACCTTCTAGGAAAAACTGTATTGGGCAGAGCAAAATCAGATAGACCCCTTCTCAACTCCAATTCAGTCTGTTCTAGAATATTTAGTGAATTTGTTTAATGAAGGTGCTGGTTCATCAACTATTGAAGTCCAACTTGCAGAAATCTCAGAATTCTTCAGTGGCTTCCTCTAAACTGTGCAAGGCCTTTTTGAGAGGTACTCTTCTGCTAAGACCCCTTTATAAAGACCCCTTGCCACCATGGGGTTTAAACTTGGTAATGAAAGCTTTAATTCATTCTCTATTTGAACCAGCAGCTAAATGAGATATTAAATTTTTGACCTGGAAAACTGTTTTAGTTGTAATTACTTCTGCTAGAAGAATTTCAGAACTTCAAGCTTTATCTTCTAAGCCTCCATATTTGATTTTTCATAAGGATAGGGTTGCATTATGTACCAGTGCTTCCTTCCTAAGGTCATGTCAGAATCCAACATCAAGCAATCCATTAACTTGCCAATATTCTTTCCAAAAATTTGCAAATAAAGGGGAATATATGTTGTACTTACTGGATGTTCATAGACAATTACATTTCTATATACACAGAACAAAAGAGATTAGAAAAAGAGATCAACTATTTGTTTCCTTTAAAAAAGAAAAAAAACAAAAAAATATCCTTGTTTCCCGCCTTTCCTGACCTAGAATAGTCGCTAATACAGGCATTGCTGTATTCTGGACTTTGGTATAGTTCCTGTGTTGTCCGTATAGTTCCTGTGTTGCCCATTTCCTTACTTGGATAGAAGGAAGCTTCTTTGTTCACCAGTGGGAGTGGGGAGCTTTGAGCAGCCTGTCTGTCCCTGGAGGAGTGATCTCAGCACAGAATCTTGTAGTCTATTGGCCGTTTTGGGCTAATTTCTAGCTCTTTCAAGTCCCCTGTATAAAAACCTGCTTTGGTGCGGATTTTCGCTTGTTCCAACGCAGCAAAAGCTCCTTGTGGTCCTGCAGAGTGGTACTAGCAGCAGAGAGGCAAAGAGTGACTGCTAAACTGATTTAAGTATATTTTGCTACTGTTACCTTTGCGACCGTCTTTCCTCACCGAAAAGCGAGTTATAACTGCTGTTTTACCTGTTTAAAAGCTTGTTTTGTTAAATAGTTTTTACCTGCACTTAAAAGTTTGTCTTTTGTCGAATTTTATTTGTTGAGGCTGCTCACTCAAGTGCGCTAGCCTGTGTTAAGCAATTACTGTGCATTTCCTGCTGTTTGTCCTTTAAAAAAGAAAAAAAACAAAAAAATATCCTTGTTTCCCGCCTTTCCTGACCTAGAATAGTCCCTAATACAGGCATTGCTGTATTCTGGACTTTGGTATAGTTCCTGTATTGCCCATTTCCTTACTTGGATAGAAGGAAGCTTCTTTGTTCACCAGTGGGAGTGGGGAGCTTTGAGCAGCCTATCTGTCCCTGAAGGAGTGATCTCAGCACAGAATCTTGTAGTCTATTGGCCGTTTTGGGCTCATTTCTAGCTCTTTCAAGTCCCCTGTATAAAAACCCACTTTAGCGTGGTTTTGCGCGATTGTGCACATAGCGCAGCATCGGGCAGCACCGGTTAATCGGGTTTAAACCATTCCCAGCTCCACAAAGTCTACTCTTCACTTTTTCCCTTAGAACTGCTCTATCTCTGAAATTAAACACCCTATTCTCAGTCTAAAGCCCTACACTAGCTCATATAAGCAATTTTGTAAGCTAGCACTAATAAACTAAAAGCACTACATCCTCATATACTCCCTTTGAGTACCTTGTCCCCTATTGGTCTTTCTTGATTCAGTTATAAAGGAGTTCCCTATACTATTCTAGGATGTCCAAAGGTCAGTTGCTGGTTTCCTCTCCAGTCCAGCTGGTGAATCTGGGAATCTTGAGGCAATGTTACAACTGCCTCATGTACACAGACAACCCTCTCCTCCTCCTCCCAACAACTTCAGATATATGTGAGAGATGCATCCATATAGCCAAACTGGAGGCTGAGCTCTCTCAACTCAGTACTGGCGTAACCAGTCAGGAGGAGAAGGTAACCTCACACACCACAAATCCAGTCTCACATAGTCCTAACACAACAGCAAACCAAACACACAAAAACATACTCAAACATACTCGGAGGCTCTAAATAAAAATCTGCCTAAGCAACAGAGACCTCCAAAGCAGACATCCAAGCAACAGCTACCCCAAAACAAAACACGTACAACACATAGCTCACAAAGTCAGTGTGCAAAACAGTCACAGCCCTTAAGGCTAAACAACACACCTGATACACTTGTAATAGGTGACTCTATTGTCAGACACACTGACGTCCCGCTCACCAGGCTGAACAAAGAGAAGGTCACGGTGAGCTGCCTGTCAGGCGCTAGGATCCGCCACATAACACAAACACTCTGGTCACTCCAAAGCAAGTACAAATATGACTCCATCATTGTCCATGCTGGTGTGATTGACCTGAGACGTACCTCCCTGGACTACATGAAAAGAGACATAGCGGAGCTCTCTGAGCATGTGGCCCAGGCCGGTATGATTCTGACCTTGAGCAGCATATTACCCTCACCGAGAATGATGCCACAGTATAAAGACAAAATAATTTTAACAATTGGCTAAAGTTTTGGTGTCATTCAAAGGGGATCCAGGGTCTGTCAGCCTGGGATGACATGCTCGACAAGCCACGTTGCTTCGCTAGGGATGGCTTGCACCCGTCACCCCTGGGCTTTCAGATATTGGCAAAGGCTCTTGCCACCTCCATAGTGCCTTTTTTAGGCAAGGCTCAAAAGACAAACCCACCGCCATAGACAACGCAAGGAAAAAGAGGAAATCCCTTAAAAGTTTACTAGGGAAAGTTTTGGGTTATAGTTTTTAATGTTAGGGATGTTGTTTGGTTTTTATGTATTCGGTCTGCATTTTACACATATACATATATACTTTATCACATGTGTACAGTAAGAAACACATGGAAGTACTAATTTTATTTGAATTTTATATGGAATGTACGAGGTTATGTTAACTAATTAATTGATGAATTACGTGTTGATCAGCTGATATGGAGTTTTACTATTTAAAGGGACGATGTATAAACGCAATTTTTTCCTTGAGAAAGCCTGGTAGAGTACCGGGCAAAAGCGCTTGGTTGTACATTTTATCCATTAAACTGTTGCTTTGAAGAACTGAAGAGTTGCTGTTATTTGTGGCAGTCTCTGGGTCCTGTGCTGGTGGATATTTTTGGATTTACTTGGTTTTGTGGCTGTATCGACTTTGCAAGGAAAAAGAAACTAAGGGTAATGCTGCTCAACGCCAGAAGTCTAAACCTCAAGATGCACACACTCGAAGCCCCCCTCAGTATGGAGAACATCGATATCCGTGCAGTGACAGAAACCTGGTTCAAGGCTCCTGAGAGCACCCCAGCACTACCAGGTTATACCTCATATCATGCTTTTCGGCCCCAAAACTCGGACCGAACCACAAAAGGAGGGGGAGTATCCATATTCATCAAAGATGCCCACACCTCCAGGTTTGTGGCATTGCATGAAGCATTGGAGACCATCCATGTGCAACTAACAGTGGGAAAAACTGCCTTTCAGTTTGTAGCATGCTACAGACCACCCTCTCAAAATCAGGATTCCCACTCGGCCTTCCTAAGAACACTGGAGAATATGAAGGTCTCTCCAGACACCATTATATTGGGTGACTTCAACTACTCAAACATTGACTGGGAGCATTACTCAAGCCCCAACACCCTAGCCCAAAGGTTCCTAGAATTTATAAACTCAAATGTTATGGAACAACTAGCCACCACCCCCACAAGAGAGGAAAACATACTGGACCTGGTCATCACCAACATGGGGACTCTGTGCTCCATACCAGAGGTATTCCCCTCATTGGTAAGATCGGACCATAAATTAATCTCACTGGATATCCACATCCCGATCCCACCCACAGCCCAGAAAACCACAGTGAAAAACATCTCAAACGCTAACTTCACACTTCTCAAAACCGAGGTGGAATCCTTCAAGGCCCCCGGGCCAGTGGAAACTACGGCTCAAACTGCAGAATCCTTTATAAACGCATTCTATGGACACCTTCAGGAATACATGGATCATGCTATCCCAAACAAAACCAAGACCCAATCTTCCAATGGCAGGTGTCCTGCCTGGTGGACCCCAGCCATAAATAAGCTGTACAACAGAAGGAGGAAGCTAATACATGAGAGAGCAAAATCCCTAAAAGGGAAGGCATCTCTGATCAGTACTAGCAAAAAACTACGATCCCTCATAAAATCATCCAAGGCCAGCTTCGAGAGAAAAATTGCACAGGACACTAAAGATAATTACAAGGCTTTCTTTAGTTATGTTAGTTACCTGGATGGCAACTCCCAGATATGCTCAGAGTTGGTCCAAAATGACAAAAAATACACTGAACCCACAGACATTGCCAACATCCTGGCAGACAGGTTCAGTGCAACCCCCCCCCTTCCCCCCCTAAAGAGCAAATATCTATCCCAGCAGAGTGCTGCCTCCCTGACATCTCAGATGCTCAGGTGAGAGCCGCCCTCTCCAAAGCAAAAAAACACAGCATCAATGGGACCAGACGGTGTCCCGGGCTGTGTCCTACATGAACCCCAAGAAGAGCTAAACCCTCACATAAAGCTGCTGTTCAATCTCAGCCTTACTACAGGATATGTACCCAAAGAATGGCGTATAGCAACAGTGGTCCCACTCCACAAAGGTGGTGCCTCTACGGACCCTGGAAACTATTACCCCATAAGCCTGACTAGCCTGGTCTGCAAAGCTATGGAGAGGATCATCATGGAACTCATAAACAAAGACATTGGGGACCTACAGACACTAGATCCTACCCAATTCGGTTTTGTTAAAGGCAGATCCTGCCTCTTGAACCTGGTCGATTTCTTTGAAACAGTCACCAAGGCCATTGATAAAGGGAAGGTAGTCCACACAGCCTACCTGGACCTCACAAAAGCCTTCGACACAATACCCCACTCGGGCATCATAGATAAGCTCTCCAGCCTAAATATAAACCCCTATGTCATAAGATGGGTTGCAAACTGGCTCAAGGACAGAACCCACATAGTCAGAATTGCTGGAGCCACGTCAGACTCTAAACCAGTTACAAGTGGCATCCCACAAGGCTCAGTCCTGGGACCTCTCTTGTTCGGTATATATTTTTCTGAGGTTCAGGCTAACACGGGAGGACTGTGGATGACCAAGTTCACAGATGACTGCAAACTGGGCACCATAATTGACTCTCCAGCTGACACAAGCATCCTCCAAAAGGGTCTCATAGAGATGGATAACTGGTGCCAGAGCCATGGCCTAAAGCTAAACACTAAAAAGTGTATAGTCATACCCTTTGGCAAAAACAAAGTGCCCAAAAACTACCACATAGGTGGGAATCCATTAAGTACGCAAGAAATAATTAGGGACCCTGGGGACCCAAGTTGATAATGATCTCTCCTTTGACAACCACATTGCCAAAGTGGTTAGAAAGACCTTCTATATAGCCCACCTTATCATGAACGGATTCACATCTAGATCGAGGGAGGTCATTGTGCCCCTTTATTCATCCCTCATCAGGCCCATAATTGAATACAATGCCCCATATGGGATGTACCTTACCCAACACGTGCAACAACTAGAAAGGCCCCAAAAGTACCTCATAAAGAGGATCAAGGGACTCAAACAGATGCCATATGCTGCTCGGCTAAAGAAACTCCAGCTCTACTCAGTTGCATACCACCTACTTAGAGACGATCTATGCCCGATGTATAAAGCCATGTCCAACCCGGAATTAATGAGCATGCTCCACCTCAGAAAATCCAAATCCCTTAGAGCTATGCGCTTGAGGGACTTGAACCTCAGCACAGAAATAAATAGGACATGCTGGATGGACAGATTCATAACCCAGAGGCTCCCTTCACGCTGGAATAGAATCCCAGTCCATGTTAGGCAGAGCCCCTCACTGACTGTCTTCAAGAGGAATCTTGACAAGTGGATGGGAGATCGTAGGTTTACCCCGGGGATTACTTCTGTGTCACTACTAGACAGAGGCACAGTACACTAACCTTAAAAATGGCACAGTAAAATAAGTTCAGAGGGTGGCAAAAGCCAAACACTCTAGCTAGGCTTGTAAATGCCTTAGGGCAGATAGCCTAATATGAACCTATGAACATAATAAATTGGGTGAATCAGTTACAAAGGTAACTCTAGCTAGATGGTTGACTGAATGCATTTCATTTATGTATAACAAATTGAATCTCCCCTTACCAAAGTCCTTGAATGCTCACTCAGCCAGATACATGGCAACTTCTGCTGTATTCCATTCTAGAGCTTTTATGGATGATGTATGTGTGGTTGCAACTTGTTCAAATCCTTATACTTTTATCATTCATTAAAAACTAGATCTGGTTTTGAGGGGAAGAGCAGCCTTTGGCTTAACTGTACTCAGGAATATCCTTCCTTAGAGTCCACCCAGGATTTTAGGTAGCTGAGCTGAGCTCCCATTAGTTGAGGAATGAATGAAAATTGACAATGTCAGATAAAAAAGTTATGTACTCACCATAACGTTCTGTCTTTGTTGTCCAATTTAATTCTTCCTCAGCTTCGCACCCACCAAGCCTCACCATTTTTAATGTCTGACTTCTTGACTTCTGGAGGAATGAAACACTTCAAGGACACCAATGTCTTTTGTGCTGAAGTCCAGTCATGGCATATCATTGTAGTCTCCCTGTCAAGCAGCAAACAAGATCTGAGAGATGTAGGAGTTGATGCATTATGGATTGGGTAGGAGCTCGAGAGTTTGTTGGAGGCCACAAGGTAGTATAACGGTCGATCGGCTCCAAACCCATTAGTTGAGGCAGAATGAAAATGGACAGCACAGATGGAATGTTATGGTGAGTACATCATTTTTGTTGTTCCTGTTTGTATTTTTGTAAAACATTTTATGATATAAACTGCTTGTTGTATACTAAAGCAATATTGTACAGTGTGTAATCAGGGATATTTAAAATATAGGAGCAGTCTTTTCATTGATTGTTGTACAAGTTAAATATTATTAAAATAAACAAGTACCTTTTTAGTTGTAAGAAGTACAGGCTTTACATTGTAGCAAACGAATGGCCAGACAAAAGCATATTTAAGTTAATATACTATGATCTTGGGTTGCTGGGTGGGGGATTAAAACTGCATTCATTGTATGATATGTAGAATTAAGATAATTTATCTTAGTTTTATGAGGATGGATGTCCAGATTAATGCCTTTGGCTTATGCTATAAACAAGTGATTTTTATAATCAAGTGTCTTGAAAAATAAAACAAAGTGATACAAGACATGAAAATGCTTAATCCCTTGCATCTGCAAAGATATTACTTTTTTTTTTCATTAGCAGATGTTCTTAGTGGAATTGAAGTATGCAGCTGAAGGGATTTGTACATTCTCTGAGTGAAATTTACAGAGATTTCTTCGTGCATCTGCAAAGATGTTGGCAGTTTTTTTCTCATTCCTGACTACTTTTTCATGGAGATGAGCTATCTGCAGGGTGTAAGCAATTACTCTTGGGTATTGTGAGCCTTGTTTGCTGAAGGAAATGCAAACTTTTAAGGTGCAGTGAATGGGTTTAATTATGGGAAGAAAATGAGCGATAACACACATGAGCAACCTTAATACTTTAATAGAACAGTGTACAGTTTAGTTTTGTTTAAAGATAGCCAGTGCACGTTTTCCCTGGGGCTAAACATTAATGTTTTCTGAAAGCATGGAAGCTGTTTTTGTCTGAGAGGGGAACAGAGATAAGAAAAGAACAGACAGTGCAAGTAGGACCACAGGCTGTATCATGCACTTTAGCATGAATAACCTTAATTTAGGTTAAGTAATGCTTGTGGATGCAGCTGTCAGCATTTTATGATATAGATCACTGTGGTTTTTTTGGAGAGGAGACTAACATTTGACAACATTAATAGAATAGTGATGATCTATAGGAAAGCAAAGTATAAGAAAATACTGCTACTGTTTGTGGGCCTTGATGCAGAGAAAGCATTCAGCAGAGTAAGCTGGGATTTTGGCTAGAGCAGTGGAAGCATTTACATTTCATGATCAAATATCCTCCTGACATAATTATTTTAAGTGAGAGGGCTCCTCACTGATATGTTGTGTTTGAACAGAGTAACCAGGCATGGGTGACCTCTTTCCCCTTTGTTGTTTGTTGTAAATTTAGAGCTGTTTGCAAAGAAAATAAGGGACTCAGAAATTCAAGGATATAATTAGTATGAAAATCAAGAAAAGTTGGATTTATTTATAGATGATATTAATTTACCTGATAAATCCAGAAAAGGACATCTCAACATTGTAGAGTATTTTGAGATAATTTCAAGTCTTTTCAAGATATAAAATGAATGAAGATGAAACAAAAGCTGGTTGGAATTAACTGGCCAATGGACCAAGGTATTGGGAGCAAATAACTAGAGAGGAAAGGGAATTGAGTGGGATGAGGCCCGGAAGACATTTGAACTGCAAGCTAGAGACTGCCTTCCCTACCAGGGAAGTCCATAGAAAGTGCAAGAGGAGGCACTTGGACTTTCTGCAGGAGTCTGTCACTGAGGATATGATTTTGACCAGGGTGAATGGGCCCCGCGATCACCTCCAGAAGATGTCTCATTTGGAGATATCCTTGAGATCCTAAGACAGGTGGTTGGACCCCCAGCAACCCTTCACCGGAGGAGTCAGTATTTCTGGAGGCTTTTGGAGCTGGCCCATCTACCTCCTGGGTTACTCCACCCACCAATGAGCTCTTTGATTTGGTCTCTTGGCAGGCATGGAAGGAGCCCGACTCAGTTGAGCCAGTACCTAAGAGGCTAGACAGGATTCTGGTTCCACCTGTGGGGAAGGAATTTTGGATAAGGGGATGCCTGTGGATGCCATGGTCGTGGTGGTGGCCAACAAGAAAAAAACTTGCCAAAGTTTCTCTATTTATCCCCCTGACAGGGAGTCTAGGGAGATGGACAGGTTTGGAAACTGTGTCTGTGCTTCAGTGACCTTTGCTCTTAGATCTCTGAACTATGTGGCACATTTTACTAGGTTGCAAAGGAACTTGTTCAAAAAACTTTCAAAATCCCTTTCAGGAACTGTTTCTGCTGTGGCCCAATCATCTGAGGCCTTTCAGCTGACTACCCTCTAATCCACTTTGAATTAATCCATGAGGTTTATTTTGTTTGCAGTCAAAAGCGCCTCAAGGGCAGCAGGTTCAGGCATATCCATTAGGAAGCATGCCTGGATGCGCGTATGTGATTTTGCAGAGCCCTTCAAGTCCTTGTTTGTCAGTGCTCCCTTTGACAGCAGTTCTGTGGCCCCAAACTGAGGGACACATTATCCAAGTGTGAAAAGGATGGAAAGACCCTCTATGCAGTGGGCATATATTTTTCAACCCCTAAAAGATAATTTTCTAGGAAGCAATGACGTGGTTGGAAGATGTGGTTCAAAAAGTTCCAGTGTCCTTTCCAGGAGACGCATGGAAAAAGTTCCCTTAGGGGCAGAGGGGAACTCTAATGGATGACAACACATACAACCCCGGCAGAGGAGGCCTGCAAAATCAAGGGTCCAGAGAATCTTTCTCTGACAGACCCTACCAGCTCTCCTGAAAGGAGGCCCAATTGTTCCCCTTTGGAGGCAGTCGGCGGTCGACTATCCCTTTACCAGAAAGCCTGGCTAGACATAACAAAAGATATTTGGGTGCAGATGATTTTTTCCAGAGGTTACATAATTCCCTTTTCCTTTCCACCTCCATCTGTACGCAAAATTTCTGATGTTCCACTGAGACAGAGGAAAGAAGCAGCACTACAAATGCAAAAGCTGCTAGAAAAAAATCATCCAAGATGTCGTGCCAGACCAGGTAGAATCCAAAACTTACTCAAGACTCAATAGTGCAAAGGAAACTGGGGGACTGGAGACCAGTTTTGAATCTCAGCAACCTGAACAAGTCGAATTGACATCCAAAGTTTCAGATGGCCATGGTTCAGTCCATTCTACCCTTCTTGGACAAAGATGACTGGATGTGCTCGATAGACCTTCAGGATTCATACTATCATGTAAAGATGAACGGACAATCCAGAAGGTACTTGCTCTTCTGGCTGGGAGGCACTTGGTTCCAGTTTAGAGCACTGCCCTTTGGCCTCGCCACAGCCCCCCAGGATGTTTACCAAATGCATGGCAGTGGTAGCAGCTCACTTGAGACTGCAGGGATTCCAAGTGTTTTCATATCTATATGTCTGGCTCATTACCACCCTGACCCGACTTCTACTAACAAGAGCAAAAGATCAGGTACTTCAGATTTGTTCTTATCTGAGGATAGCCATAAATTATGACAAGTCTCATCTACAACCAACTCATATTTTGGAATTCATAGGAGCAGCTTTCAACACAGCATTAGTGACCACCTCTGTTCCTCTCTCGAGTACAGGCTATATGATTCCAAGTCAAGAGAATAATTTGCAGTACCAACTTTTCAGCCTGGTTAATCCTTCAAGTCTTGGGGTTGATGGCAACTGCCATAATTTTTGTTCCTCTAGCAAGGTTTCATATGAGAATTCTTCAGTGGATACTAGCAACACAGTGGGCCATTCTTTACCAACGTATGTCAACACAAGTAAGGGTCACTCAGGCATGCAAGAAATATCTCTGGTGGTGGATTCATTCAGAGGAAGTTTTACAAGGCCGTCCTTTCATTCTCTCTCAGCCCACAACCATAATGACCACAAACGCTTCCCAGATCGGGTGGGGGGGGGACACTTTCTGGAGAGAACAGTCCAAGGCACTTGGTCCCTGAAGAGACCAACTTGCATATCAATGTCCTAGAGATGAGAGCAGTGGTTTTAGTGTTGCAAGCCTTCCACAATGCTGTCCCTTCAGGGACAGTTGTGATTCAAGTGGACAGTGTGTCAGTAGTTTGGTACATCAACAAACAAGGAGAGACCAGATCATACCCCTTGTGTTGAGAAGCTGTCGGAGTGTAGCAATGATCAATCTCATCCAACCACTTTCTCATAGCAGTGCACATTCTGGGGAAATCCAACATGATAGTAAAATTAAGCAGGTCCATTCCATTCTTCTACCTTACAAGTGGTCTCTCAACAGGAAAGTGGCACAAATTATTTTCTGCTGATGGGGCCAGCCATGCTGCAGCCTTTTTGCTTCTCCCCTTAACAACAAATACGGCAGCTTCTTTGCCCTAATCCCTCCTCATGGGCAGTCACCGAGAGACACTGTACTTTCAAGATTGGCCTCCCGGTCTGCTTTATGCTTAACCTCCAATTCCTCTGATTCCGAAATTCCTGCAGAAAGCTGCCAGGTTGAAGAGCAAAGTCATCCTCATTGTACCTTACTGGCCTTATCAAATTTGGTTCATCTTCCTGTGATCTCATCTTCTTTGCCTACTTTGGATACTGGATCCATTTCCAAATCTCCTGTCACATCTGATGGACATGGTTCCTCCGGATATCTCAAACCTCAAGCTAACAGTGTCGTTTCTCCAGTTCCGTTATTAGCCAGACAGCCATTGCATTCTTCATCTGTTCATCATATACTTTTATCTTTCCATAAACCTATAACGAGAGCGCTTTATACAAGTAAATGGAAAAGCAAAATAAAGCAAGCAAAGTAAATTTTGTCATTCAACCGTACCCAAGTACAGCTGAACAAAGTTACGTTCCTACAAGCTCATGCACAAATAACATAACAGCAGAACACAACTACATATAACAGTAAAACAGCAATAACACAACAACAGTGAAAGAGCCAAAAGATCAGAAGCTGTAACCACGCATGATACATCTGCCACCATCACCATGCATCTCCAACATTATATAAACAGTCCTTTCATCTGACCATCCTCTCATCACCAGTGACCATCCAGCTACCGCTACCTGCAGTCCCAATCATCCCTAGCATCATCCAGTCCAACATTCTTCCTTCCAACCACAGTCTTTCAACCATCTCTGCCTGCAGGCCCGACTGGCCATACCATCAGCAGCAACCAAGTCCTTCCTTACTATCAACACTACCGACCCTCGCATACCAACATCCAGATCGTCTCCTCCTCCTTTTCCATCACTGTAACCCACCACCACATTCAAGGAGTCCATTTCCAAACTAAAGGGAAATTCCATTTCCCGTACTCCACATCAGCTCGAATCACCATTGCAGACCCAACTTCCACCGCTCCATGCTATTTTATCAGAAAAACAGGCAATAATGGACACCAATTCACATTACGACCCCATCATTTTCACTGCGATGACCACTCACTTGAAAACAAAAGTGGAGTTGCCACATAAGATTCACATGGCACAACATGAAAACAAAAAGTGCATATGGGGAGCCGGAGAGGCTGCTGTCATACAAGGTACCACCCATGGTCTTCCTTCCCAAGGTGGTGTCAGAATCCAATATAAATCAGTCCATTAATTTGCCAGTATTCTTTCCTAAATTTATAAACAAAGGTGAATATCTGTTGCATTTATTGGATGTTCACAGATAATTATTCTTTTATTTACACAGGGCAAAATAGATCAGAAAGACAGACCAATTGTTTCTTTTGCAGATTTGAAATTGGGAAAGCTAGTGGCAAAAGTAACTCTAGTCGGATGGCTGATAGATAGTATTTCTTTTATCGATAAGACACTGGGTCTAACCTTATCAAAACCTGTAAGAGCCCATTCAGCTAAGTCCATGGCAACTTCTTCAGGCTTTCTATCCAGAACTTGCTTCTATGGATGACATATGTGCCACTGCAACCCGCGTGAATCCTTATACCCTTTTTAGTTGTTAACACCTTTATTGAATTATCATTTGTGGTATAGGCAAATTTACATTTATGTAAAAGTAATCAAACTATATTAAGTTCATGTGAACAAACATTATACATGTTAAGTTGTCAATCTCGCCTTCATTCTTGCTTGATGGGTTCGGAGCCGATCCCTCGGCTCCGACTCGGCACTTGCTAAGCTCGAGAGTCACTTTTACCAGCTCGAGGCAGCCCCATATCCCATGATGCAAGGCGGTAAGTACCCAGATCTCGTTTGCCGCTTCGCTTATGAGGTCCTCCTTTTACCAGCTCCTGGTAAGTGATTTACTAATTTGCTAATTTAGCCCCTTTTAACTTAAAAACCCCTTATTGTTAGTTTTATTTAGTTTTAATCTGTTTCTGACAGAAATTTGTCTGTCTCTTATTATTTTTTAGTCAGACTTTACCCATCCCATCCCCCCCCCTGTTAGGGTGTGTGTGTGTGTTTGTAGTTATACCTTTTTGGTATATTTAAATTTAAATTTTTTGACTGGTGTGTGTGTGTGCTTGTGTTACACCATGTCAAAAGAAAGGGTCTCAGGCTTTAAGAAGTGTGACTCGTGCTGTCAGAAGATGTCTCTGACAGACGGTCACACTTCTTGCCTTTATTGCCTGGGGCCTCTTCACCTGCAGGACTCCTGTGCTATATGTCATTCTTTCAGCCAGAGAGTCCTGCAGGAAAGAAGAAACAAATTAATACTCAGGGGCCTTCTTAAGCCGGAGGGCTCTCCAGCTAAGTCGGCTCCACCTAAGACTGCCAAGTCTTCCAAGGCCCAGGCTTCTGTGTCAAAGCCTGCGGCCTCGGCTCCGACTCGTTCTGAGTCGAGATCGCTCGGCTGGAGCCGATTCTGGCTTAAAGCCTTCGCACCGATGGCTATCGGTGCCGATTCTGCATCGACCACTTCGGTGTCGGCTCCGATCGGCTCCGACTACCATGTGGCACAGGCATCGGTGTCGGCTCCGATCGGCTCCAACACCGTTACTTTTGTGGCTGTATCGGCTCCGGCTGGAGCCGATGCATCAGCTACCTGTCGGCTCCGATAAGTTGTCGGCTCCGACAGGTTCAATAGTTTCATCGGTTCCGATGGCTCTTCGAGGAAGAGGTCGAGGTCTCCTTCCTTGGAGCCGATACTTTCGGCTCGGCTTCACCTCTCTCTCGAACGGAGCCATCGGAGCCGATCTTCAAGGTCATCCAGGCTTTCGGACCATGACTTAGAGAGAGTGGTCAGTAGATTACTTAAGTCACAGGCACTGGCCCAAATGTTACATAGTCCGTCTCAACAGGCGACTATTGGTCCACACCCGTTACAGTTCCTCCTTCAACTCTACCCCAGAGCTTGGAGTTGGAGTCTTCGGAATGGTTACTGCTACGGCTGAGGGACGGATACCCCCTTCTGTCCCTTCAGCCTCTACTCTTATCTCCTCTTCGAGACCTTCCTTAGAGGGATTCGGTGGCCGGGCTTCCATGGTCTCCTCCGAGGGGGTGAGTGGCATCGGACCCTTGTCCGAACCCGCTTCCCCTTGGAGCCTCGGCCTTGGTGAGCTCGGCTCCGACATCTGCCTCGGAGACTTCCCTTTCAGTGGTCCCTGGAGTTCCTAGCTCTTCAGAACGGGTTCTCTCGGACCTGCCTGGGAGGGGAGCATTCGAGGTGATGAAGAGTGTGCTGGCCACTGGTATCAGCCAGCAGTCTGTTCCCTTAGCTCCTCCCTCTATAGTGCCTGTTGACATCTCTGCCACTTCTCTTGCTACAGGACCCAGAGATCCTCCGCCTCAGGTTTACCCATTGGGAATTTCCCCCTCTTCCGAGGATTCTCCTGATGTTTCGGGAGATCCTCCTAGGAAGAGGACTTGTAAGAAGAAACACGTAGACTCCCCCGAGTCTATCACTTCAGATACTGACTTTGATGAGTCAGAGGGATCCCCAAGATCCCCCTCTGAGGATGTCTCCTTCTCAGACATCCTAGAACTCCTTAGACAGAGGGGAAACTGGCCCACCAATAATCCCTCTGAGGATGAGTCAGTATACCTAGAGGCGTTTGGATCTCGGCCCTCCACCTCCTGGGTGTCTCCGCCTTCGACCCCTTATGCAGGTTATTGCCCGAAGGCGTGGGCTGCTCCTGACTCTGTAGAGCCAGTCCCTAGGAGGCCTTCAAAATTTATCACTGCCCGTGTGACAAGCAATTCCTCACTAAGGGTGTCCCCGCTGATGCCATGGTGGTGGCTGCTGCCACCAAGAAGGAACTTGCAGATCCTTCCGTGCCGTCCATCCTCCTAATAAGGACTCTAGGACCATGGATAGGTACGGTAAGCGGATGTTTTCCTCAGCGACCTTTGCTATGCGTTGCTGAATTACCTATGTCACTTCACCAGACTCCAGTGGGATATCCTTAAGGAGCTGGGTGAAGTAGTACAGGATCCTACAGCTGCAGGGGCTCAAGAAGAAATTGCTTCGCAGCTAGGAACCCTTAATTCCATTGCAAACTCCTCCATGCGGCTAATATCATATGCTGCTGATGGAGCGAGTAGGCCGCAGGTACAGGTGTGGCTCTTAGACGGCAAGCCTGGATGTGGCTATGTGACTTTGCAGATGCCTTTAAGGCGTCCTTCACAAATTCTCCCTTTGATGGGTCAGCTTTGTTTGGCCCTCAGGTGAAGGAAACTTTGACCAGGTGTGAGCAGGACGGCAAGACTCTTTCTGCTGTAGGAGTCCGTTTTCCACCCCTTCTAGACCTTACCCCAAAGGGCAGAAAGGTGGCAAAATGTGGTTCCATAAATCCCAAGGAGTCATGCCGGATTCACGTGGTCAGTTTACCCCTAGAGGCAGAGGGGTAACAACAACAGACGCTCTAGAGGCAGAGGGGTCCAAAACCAGGAAACAGAGAGCCTCTCTCTGACAAGCCCTTTCAGCATCCCTGAGATGTTGCCCGGCTGTCCCTCCTTGGAGGCAGTCAGGGGAAGATTATCACTGTACCCAGAAGCCTGGCATTCCCTCACTCAAGACAGATGGGTACAGTCGATCATATCCAAGGGTTACATAATTCCTTTCGAGGAAAGTCCTTTCCCCTCAAATTCCCTTCCAGATGTACCACCCGGTCTAAGGAAATTGCAGAGTTAGAAGTCTCAAAACTACTGCAAAAAAAGAGGCATTCAGCCAGTTACAACAGACCATTCAGAGCGCGGAATCTACTCAAGGTTCTTTTTGGTCCCCAAAAAGACGGGAGACTGGAGACCAATATTGGATCTCAGCAGACTCAACAAGTCTGTGAGGAAGACAAGATTCCGAATGGTCACTCTTCAGTCAATTCTGCCCTTCTTACAGAAGGACAACTGGATATGCTCAATAGATCTTCAGGATGCGTACTATCACATCAAAATTCACAGACGCTCCAGGAGATTTCTCCGCCGGCTGGGGTCCAGTCATTTCCAGTTCAGAGCCCTGCCCTTTGGTCGCACTACAGGCCCCAGAGTGTTCACCAAATGCATGGCAGTGGTCACGGCTCACCTGAGACGTCAAGGATTCCAGGTGTTTCCGTATCTCGACGACTGGCTCCTGTCAGCCACCACCAGGCAGCAGCTTATTCAAGCCAGGGATTACACAATAAGTCTTTGTTCTCATTTGGGCATCTCGATCAACTTCGAAAAGTCATCCTTATCGCCCTGCCAGTCTATTACTTTCATAGGCGCAAACTTAAACACTGTTCGGATGTCAGCTGCCCTTACAGATCAAAGAGTTTCAGACATTCAGAGTCATGTCAGGATCATTCTGGCCAACAAGAAAGTACAGGCCAGAATGGTTCTAAAGGTATTAGGCCTCATGGCTGCGGCCATTACTCTTCTTCCCCTGGCTTGATTCTACATGTTCCTTCTTCAGTGGATGCTGTTCACACAGTGGTCGTTCAACAACTTCAATGCGTCACCAGATTCTGGTGACACAGACTTGCAAAGATCATCTTGCTTGGTGGATCACATCTCCTCAGGTTCACCAAGGCAGGTACTTTGTACCCCCATCCCCGATAGCCACTGTCACCACGGATGCCTCCCTGATCGGGTTGGGGGGTCATTATCAGGGCAGGATGGTTCATGGGACGTGGCAGCCGTTCGAGTACCATCTGCACATAAATGTCCTGGAGATGAGAGCTGTGCTTTTAACGTTGCAAGCCCTCAACGACTTTCTTCCCGTAGGGACAATTGCAGTCCACACAGACAACATGTCTGTAGTTTGGTATATCAACAAACAAGGCGGAACCAAGTCCTACCCCTTGTGTCGAGAAGCGCTCAGACTATGGCAATGGGCGATCTCCTCTCATCGGTTTCTGGTAGCAACGCATATCCCTGGGAAAACCAACATTGTAGCGGACAGATTGAGCAGAGCTCATGTTGCGATCTTTTTGCTACTCCCCAAAACAGCAAATGCCCAGACTTCTTCTGTCTCTTCCCTCTACCAGGCCATCCCCCCAGAGACGCTCTGACCCAGGATTGGCCCCAGGGACTTCTTTATGCCTTCCCTCCATTTCCTCTGATCCCTCAAGTTATCCAGAAAGCTACCGTTTTGAGAGCCAAATTGATTCTCATTGCCCCTTACTGGCCTCGACAAGTTTGGTTCCCGTTCCTCCATCATCACCTTTTGGTGCAGCCGTGGCATCTGGACCCAGTGCCAGATCTTCTGATTCACCAATCCGGTCAGCTGCACCGGTCTATCCCTTCTCTCAACCTCACAGCATGGTTGCTCCACTTCCTTCCTTAGCCAGGCTTCCTTTGATCTCTAACCCAGTTAGAGACATCATAGTAACCGTTTTGTAAAATCGTCTACCAGGAGGATTTATACAAGCAAATGGAAACGTTTCTCTTATTGGGCTAAGGCCAAGAATATTGATCCTTTCACTGCCCCTGTTCAGGCAGTCCTGGACTTCTTAGCAGAGATTTTTCATGCAGGCTCCTCTTCTTCCACAGTCAGAGTTCAATTGGCTGCTATCTCCAACTTTCATGTCGGGGTCGCAGATCATAATATTATGTCCCATAGGCTCTGCAGGGCCTTCTTGAAAGGAATTTTCCTACTAAAGCCTTCAATCAGGAATCCTCCTCCTCAGTGGGATCTAAATTTAGTGCTGACATCCTTGATTCTTCCCCTTGAGCCAGCTGTTTCTTGTTCCCTGAAATTTCTTTCTTGGAAAACTTTATTCCTAGTGGCTATTACATCGGCCAGGAGGGTGTCTGAACTTCATGTTCTATCGGTTCGACCCCCCTATTTGGTTTTTCACAAAGACAGAGTATCTTTGAGAACTAATCCGACCTTTTTGCCTAAGGTCGCTACAAAGACCAATTTGAATCAATCCATTGATCTCCTGTATTTTTCCCAAACTATTCAGACAGAGCTGAACAAAACTACATTATCTTGATGTCCACCGTCAACTTAGATATTATTTGGACAGAACAAAAAATTTAGAAAATCTGATCAACTTTTTGTTTCCTATGCGGATAATAAACAAGGCCTTCCTGTTTCTAAAGTGACCTTGTCCAGATGGCTTTCTTCGGTCATCTCTGAAATTTATCTGCTCAGGGGAAAACAGCTGTGCTCAAAACCTAAAGCACATTCAAGTAGGAGCTTAGCTACTTCTACAGCCTTTCAAGCTAGACTTCCTTTAGACACTATTTGTGCAGCGGCCACTTGGGCCACTCCTCACACTTTTGTTTCCCATTAGAAATTGGACTTGGCCTCCAGGGACAGAGCCAGTTTTGGCTCTACAGTCCTCAAGAGTCTGTTCCATTGAGCCACCCAGGATAGAGGTGCTAGGGACGCGGTCCCATCAAGCAAGAATGAAGGCGAGATTGACAACTTAACATTAAGAAGTTATGTTCCTACCATAACGTTCCATGTTAGTTGTCTTCTCTGCCTTCTTTCTTGACCCTCCCTCCTTCCCCCAGGCCTGGACAGACCTTGTTATAAGAAATTATTATGCTGAAGACCATTCAAACCTGGTCCTTCTTCCATCCTGTAAGTTTTCTTTCTTCCTTTGGGAAGTGTTTTATGCTTGGTGCTATTGCCCTTTGTCATCAAACGAGATCTGGGTACTTACCGCCTTGCATCATGGGATATGGGGCTGCCTCGAGCTGGTAAAAGTGACTCTCGAGCTTAGCAAGTGCCGAGTCAGAGCCGAGGGATCGGCTCCGAACCCATCAAGCAAGAAAGAAGGCGAGAGAAGACAACTAACATGGAACGTTATGGTAGGAACATAACTTCTTATTCACATATATTGCTATATATCATATAACCTAAACAACATTACATAGATTATTCAATTCCTGCTTTTTTTTAAACAAGAAAAATTTTTATTAAACCATCACTTCCTGGAATTCATCAATTTCAATGCCCTGGACCAGCTCATTCTGACCCCCACTAGAGGAAGCAACATCCTTGACCTGGTTATTACTAACATGGGAAACCATTGCTCTACACCAGTAGTCAGTCCCTCCCTGGTCAGATCCGACCATAAACTAATCACCATGGAAATCTACATCTCAGCCACACCCCCTGCAAAGGTAACGACCTTGAAAAACTTCTTCAAAGCTGACTTTGGATGCCTAAAAATAGAGGTGGCTAACTTCACGGCACCCATGCCAATGTAAAATAGCTGTATAACTGCCGAATCATACACCAGTGCGCTGCATGAGCATGTACACAAATGCATGGTACTAGCCATACCCAACAGAACCAAGATGCTCTCCTCCAAAAAAACTAATCCAATCTGGTGGTCCCCTGCTATTAATAAACTCTGCAACAGAAGGAAGAAACGGTTGCAGAAAAACATGAAGTCCCAAGACTGGAAATTGCAAATTGCAATCATCCCTATCGGCAGAATCTCCTTTCTCCATTACCATGTTGGTTTAGTTCTTAGAATACTTTCTGCTACTTTGACAATAATTATACAGAATGTTGTAAATATATTCTCCTTAAAGGCCTGCATCCAAAATCCCAGTCTTTCCTTGTTTCTTGAGCTTCCGTCATGTTTTATCATCATTCTTTTCCACTGTGAATTATCGTTTTCTGCTTGTGCTATGCATAGGAGCCTTAACTGTGTAGCTCTGGAATACCTTTTCAAATCAGATAATATCTATCTGCCCTGTTTTACTGGAAGAATCAGCTTATCCCATTTGACTCTTGCAGTCTTCCCCTCACAGATAAAGTCCTTCAGCTCTTTATTTATTGCTATCGACAACTCCTGGGGTTGATAAAAAAAATATGCCCAACCTGTGTAAGACAGATGGGACTTAAAGCATTTTAACTGCTTGTATCTTACTATCCCTATCGATATGACGGGAATCCTCATATGTTTCATCACTCATTACAATATAACAGGGGAATGGTCATATGTGTATCACTCATTACAAATTAGATTTGTCTCGAGAGGTAGAGCAGCTCTTGGCTGTCCATCTAGGCTCGAGAGTTTGAGCAGCTTTTGGCTCTCCTGTACTCAGGAATATCCTTCCTTAGAGTCCACCCAGGGTTCTAGGTTGATGGGGACTCTGTCCCAGCAGTTGGGGATAGAATGAAAATAGACAACATTAGATAAAGAAGTTATGTACTCACCATAATGTTCCATCTGTATTGTCCATTTTCATTCTTCCTCAACTTCTTGCCCACCAACTTCCATCCTTTGTTTCAGCAAACTTCTGGAAGAACAAGACATTGTAAGGATACCACTGTCCTACCACAGTCCTTTATGTCTGAGCTCCAGGTATAGTTTCCTCTATAGAAGATAAATATTTTTGTGTTCTTATATATGCATATTGGTAGATAACCACTTCAGGCAAAATCAACAATCAAATTATGGGTATGTTAGGAGTTTATGCACTATGGGTAAGGGAGAGGCTGAAGAGCTTTTTGGTTACCATCAGCTTTAGTAGCAGCAGAGTCGGATCAGAGCCCAACAGTTGAGGAATAATGAAAATGGACAGCACAGATGTAATGTTATGGTTAGTATATAATTTATTTTTGTTTCCTTCACAAGCTGTTTCTGAATTGACCCAGAATTGGTCTCTTTATCTCTTGTATTTCTTCACATGGTCAGAAACCAGAGTATAAAAGGTCCTTTATACCCTGGATGTGCTCTGGTTGTTCAATTTATTTGAAATGGGTTCACAGCTTTAAGATGATGGGTAGTTTGGTTTTTACACCAAGGAGAGAGAGGATCACAGTCACCAAGCAGACATTTCCTGAGGGGGTGTATGTATGGATAAACCTTAATTATCAATGCTCACTATACGTTGGGCAAGTATATACATATATACCACCACCATCCCCACCCCCGCCTGTCCAAGGTCAGACTCCTCTCAGCCAACAGCTGGGTGATTTATTCTGCTTCACTTTCAAAGAAAAAAGATAGGCTGTCATTTAAGCAGCCATTGGGTTTTTTATTTAATATGGCCATAACCTCACACTTCATGCCCAGTATATCACACCTAAGGTTTGGAATGCAGTGGTCATTAGCTGGGGTATGTCACTGGCTTCAATGAATTACATAAGCCCATCAGGGTAGCCCTGTCCTTCTTGAAGCCAGTGTTCCCTTGGAGTCTTCAATCTCCACCAGAAATTCACCCCACAGGATTGTGTGCCCTGGACATGTACTCACACATCCTCTTTCCAAGAAGTGAGCCAACAAATCTGCTTCATTCCTGTCTTCCACCATGCCAACTCCAGCAGGCATTCGAGTCACACTAATCAAGCTCAGGTCTCCAGAGTCATATTTGGGGATTTTATCAGTGTATGCCAACAAAACTTGTTCATGTTCTCTTTTCTGTGTCTTAAGTTATTATTTACATTGTGGTTTGTTGGCAGTAGCAAATTTGGTATGTCTGGAGTTTCTCTTCTTGCTTGTACTATAAGATGGGCTTTACTAGTTTAAATCCCTGGACAACAAATTAAAATAAAATAAAAAGCAACTGTAGCAATCATTTACAGTCCAGAGTAGATCAGTTATGAAATGATATCTTGTTATGCCATAATTAAGGCAGAATTCAGACTTCCTTCATAGGAATTGTCTTTGAACTGCTGCTTATGCCATACTGTTTCTTATATTCT
This sequence comes from Protopterus annectens, assembly GCF_019279795.1. Lineage (NCBI taxonomy): Eukaryota > Metazoa > Chordata > Ceratodontiformes > Protopteridae > Protopterus > Protopterus annectens. The sequence continues at coordinate 136,487,021 of NC_056727.1, forward strand.
TGTTTTGTTTTCCCAGAATGCTACCCTCCAGGCTGAGAAACAAGCTCTGAAGACACAGCTGAAACAACTTGAGACCCAGAATAATAATCTGCAAGCACAGATGCTCGCACTTCAGAGACAGAGTGCTTCTTTGCAGGAACAGAACACAACCCTACAGACACAGAATGCTAAGCTTCAGGTCATATCATTTTTCTGTTTGTGTTCAGTGTGTATACCAAACCAGAAAAAGTCATGCATATTTGACTGTAGCTGTTAGTGTTAAAATGTTTTATTAGAAGCACCACTAGATTTATTTAACTGTGATTTGCTTTTCTGTTTTTTAATATTTTTTTTTCTGCTGCCTGCCCACTGTCTGTACTGCAGTAATGAACTGAACTCATCTTTCCCCATCATTAGGAGCTTCTGTCATAAAAGCTTTGTTGTGTTAGGCCTAAACCCCTCTCCTGTCAGTTGCTTGCAGACTTGCAGATGAAGGGGTATGCCTTACCTTCCACCGAGGGCATGCATGTTCTTACGCATTGTCCATGAAGGCTAGTTTGTATGTGTGGTTTTGTAGGGACTAAGAGCATGACCCAGATACTGTCATTTGTGAAACACCTTTCCAGTGATTGTTGCCTGCATTGCAGGGTGTCTGACAGCTTCTCTCTGCCCTCCAGGATGGGTGAACCAGCCTTGACTGCTTACTGCCATTCTCCTCAATCCACCTGCTACAGTGCCTGGATCAGTAATCTGGGTCAAGGTCAGAGCTTTATTTTTTCAATTGTGCCAGATCTTTAATGTTCAGTTTTGTGTCGAAATTCTCCGGGGTGCTTTATTCCAATCTGATGTTTTATATAAGCTCTATTAGGGGTGGGGATCTAGGGTACAGTAATTCTTTTGTAACAGTGCACATCATCCTCTACTGCTTGTGGGATCACTGGTCATCCAGTCAGCCAACTAGTCCATAGTGTCATAACTAAGTAAAAAAGAGGGCACAAGGTTAGTATCATGTATGCATGGAGGAAATACTTATCTGTCAAAGGCCCATCTGCATGGACGTTAGTGTGTCAGCAGTTATGAAATGTGTTGGCAGACTTTGAGCGCACTGTCCTGGAGTATTATATTCAGAGACCATTTTTGTCCAAGTCTTCCTCAAGTGTAGTACTGTAAGGCTGGCTTATTCATTACCCTCTTGTTGGGTCTGCAGGGTATCTTGCAGTCTGGAGTGGATATACTCCCATTCTTACAGGACATGAGATTCCTTGTCAAATTTTGGTTATTCCCACTGATTCTTTGTGTCTCTGCAGAGTGCAAGGAAAAAAATAAAACTTCCCTAAGCCTTTTGATGGCCAGTAACGGTATGATTCTTCAGGCTTTCAGGTCCCTGACATTACAAGAAACTGTTTAATTCCTAGCCTGGGATGTTCCCAGAGGTTGGAGCAGCAACCAGCCAGTATTTTTTGGCTTCATCCCTCATTCTTGAGCTAAGAGGTTCAGAAGTGTAGGTGACTACAAATACCTTCCATTGTTCATTCATAATTTGTTGTTCTGTTTTTCCCCAACCCTTTCTAAGCTCTTCTAAAAGATTATTATACTTCTCAAGCAAGATCTTAGATGCCTTGCTAATCATCCCTGTTCTCCTGGTATCTTTGCCTCTTTCTTTTATTAATCCCTGATATGGGGGACAATCCATAACCTGCAAGTCAAATACTTGCTTGGCTTCCTCCCAGTGTATTTGCTTCCAGTATCTTGGTTCCTTAATTAATTTCCTGCAGTTACTTTCAGCCACCTCCTGCATAATTTGTGCACTCTTACAGTAGTATATCCCTATTGGAAGAATCTCTTTACTGAAGTCCTGCACTGTTTAGCCTTTGTAAAAATTTCTCCCTGTCTGTAGCTGCAATATTCTATATGGCTATTACTATTTCTTTCAATGGTTTGCATTAAAAATACTAATCTGTCTTTATCCTGTGTACTGTTTGTTGTACACCATCATTCTTTTCTACATGGATCCATATGCTCAGCTCTGTTATGTATACAAAGCTCAGTTGTTTGGCCTTAAAATTACCCCATCAGGTCTGGTAATCTTAATCCCTTTTCAATAAGAAAATCAGTTTATCCCATTTATTTCTCATCTTTTCCTCTCCCAAACAGATTTTCATTTCCTTATCAGTTGTCATTCACAACTTCTCATCTGCCTGATTAAAACATGCTTGGCCTAAATGTATAACTGAAGGAACTATATGCATTTTCACTGCCTGTATCTCACTATCTAAATTTATGATCATTATAACCTTCCAGTCTTAGTTTTCAAATCATCTTCTATTTAGTTTCCTCCCACGTCTTTAGTTGCCTTGACTGAGTCTTTTTAAATCCATATCCCCAAGTATTTCATTTTATTTTTACATAAATATGGGTACTATTGGACTAATTTGTGTAGGCACAGAATTTACTATTACTGCCTTCATTTTATATTCATTTATTTTGTATCCTGAAAATGTCTGAAATGGTTTCAAATTACAGTAGCACTGGGATATCGTGTCTGTCAAATACAATATAATATAGTCTGCAAAGCTATTATCTCTTGATTATCGCTCCAGTTATATCACTGGATTTGTGAGGTTCCAAATATAAGGCAGATAGAGGGGGAAGAGGACATTCCTGAGTGGTTTTCCATGCAAACTCAATTTGCCTAATGGTACCTGTCCCACTTTTATTCTTATCTTTCATGCGTTAACTCTGTTATTTTAGTTGGAAATGCAAATGCTGCCATTGCTGTACACATAAAATTCTGACACGACCCTGTCAAATTCTTTTTGTGTATCCACGCTCACCAACAGTAGTTGTGTTTTTATGTTCTGATTCCTTCTAAATTATTCTATTAATATTGTCAGATGCCTGCCTTTCTTCCACAAAACTGCATCTTTCCACATCTAGATGGTCTGATAAAGCATCCTGTCTGATGTGAAAGCGCTTACCAATTAAAGTGTGTGTTTTTTATACTTCTGCCTGGCTTCTTCACCACATATTTGTCTTTGGATTGATCAACATCATTCAGTTTTGTAGCATTTTTGCTATTATTGTAGCTAATATAGCGATAAATACTTTGCAATCTGTAATCATGATTTACAATACAAATGGATGTACAAGATGCTGGATATGTGGGATTTACAATATCCCGTTTCAGCAATCATGCTGTCACTGCTTTCCTCCAGGTTACAGGTGCTTCTCTCGCTTTTCAGTATATTTTAAACACCACCTTCCAAGTCTCTATACATTTCTTCCCTCCCATCTTCCATAGGAATATCATCTCTTCCTGCGACTTTTGCTGTTTATTGACTCTACATTATGCATTACTGGCATCTGTGTAACACTTTGGTAACAATATCAATGCAGTCGAAGACCTCTTCTGCTAGGCTGTATCCAGTATTCCCAGTAAAAATGGTATTAGATCATTTTAACATTGACTGGCTTTCCATCAGCTCCAACAGTTTAACGAATGCCATAAACCTGTATGATCTCTCATCGCTTATCCTCTCCCCACTCCCTACAACAAAAACAACAATAATGGTACTACTGTAGACTGAATTCTCACCTCCTCTCCAAACAACATCTCCTCCTCAGGGGTATGACCTAACTCTTTAAGTGACCATCTACCAGTTTTTACAATCAGAAAGTTAACTAACACCAAAAAACGCCATTACCTAGAATACAGTCCACAACCTTACAAAATTTAACAATGGAAGTTTTATCACCACCCTAAAACACTGCAATTGGTCTACCTTAGTCCATCTACCATTAGAATAAGCTATATCAGAATCAAACAAAACCTTTATGAATATTTTAAATGAACTTACCCATGCCGTACCAAGAGTGTCAAATCAAATCTAGCTCCCCGGTTAACTATAAACACCAAAATGCACATACATTTAAAGGATAAAGTTTTTGAGGATCTGAACCAATAAAAATAAAAAAAAAATGCAATTAAACTTGCAGCATTACAAACATCTCAGGAACCATTTGGTCCTCCATAAACCAGTTTTCCCACCTGCTTAGATCCATTCAACCTTCACTTGCCCAGACAAATAAAAATTACTCTGGAAACACTACCACCCTATTCAGTGCACACTTACTTCAGTTTCCTCCCTACTTAGTAACACACCTCACTCTACCACACAGCTCCCACCCTTAACTCATTCTTCCTAAAACCTGTTTCAACTCCTACCTTAAAAAAAACACCTTCTTAAACTCATTCCAATGACAACACCTGACAACTTGCTACCTGAATATCTTAAACATGCAGGAGAGGTAGTTGCCTACCCAGTCTCCGTTCTAATAAACTGATCCATCAAATAATTCCAGTTCCTACCACTGAGGAAAGTCTTGCATTCTCCTCCTGCACAAAGGCATCACATGCACTGAAATCACCACGTACTGTCCAGTAGATGTTCTTCTTGTTTCACTGTTGCAGTCATTATATTTGGGTAATCTGCTGGCGGGTTGCCGTCAGTTTGCCTGATTAACAAAGTTTTGGGTCCTGCGTCAGATGCTGTCCCTTCTTCCATGACGTCAGGTCGTCAGGGGTATAAAACATGCAGCCGACGTCATTACATCAGTCTTTCTTTCCGTGTGGTGCCCGAAGCAGAAGCAGTTCGCAAGTGCCAGTCGGCCGACTCCTGAAATTTTTGTTTTCGAGTTTCAGAACCGAAGTCTTCAACTTAAAGCTAAATACCCCATTGGGGAAACTTTTTCTTGCTCCTTTCCGATGTCAGTAAAGGTTAATAATTGCATTACCTGTGAAAAGCAAATACCTCATAAAGATTTTCATTCGTACTGTATTCCTTACCTAGGCCCTGACCATGACGTACCTTGTTGTCGGTTTTGTGCTTTATTTAATCAGCACACTATCCGTCGTCGGTACATTTTTGCCTCTAATTATTTCGGTTCTCGGTATAATTATCCAGAAATGTTGTCGATTTGCCTTCCGACTACCAGAATTCCAAAAAAACGCAAAGATAAAGACAGAGACAGGCCACCGAGGTCCAAAGCTGGTGACAATGCTTCTCCTAAGCCAGTCGCCAGTTTGCCGGTACTCAGTGAGGCACTTTTGCAGCCCCTGAGACCCGCTACTTCTGATTCGCAGGCTCTACTGAGACCCATTGGGAGTCCGGTATGCCGCAAGGTGCTTCACCTATGTAACCCATGGATGTCTGTACCTTGGATGGGTCTGGAGCCACTGTGCAGGCACCGGCTTCTGAGGATGTATTCAGGCCTACAGATTTGCATATTAAATTGACACTGCCTTCATTACTAAGGCCTAAATCTCGATCCATGTCTAAAAAACCGATGCACAGGCCACGTGTTCAGGCCCCTATGCCTAAAAAACAAATGATAAAAATGGCTGAAGATCTAATTTCTCTAATCAGGGGTAGTCAAACCCCCCCCCCTCTCTAAGAGGCCTAGGGCTGAATATGATTATGAATTTTCTGATCAGGATTCTGTTTCTTCTGACTCTTCTAATGACCTCGATTTGTCCATACCTATTTATGAAGATTCTGATGCAGAGGACTCCATTCCCTCTGCTTCCCCTCCTGAGGACTTTTCTTTTGGGGAAACTTTACATGCTTTGAGGGAGCATTTCCACTGGGAAAGCCAGGAATTTTCTGATTCAAATAAGAGGCTTAGGGATTTCCTGCTTCTACCTCAGCATAGGCCTTTGGCTATACCTCCTGTACTAGACATTGTTGATGTGTTTTTGGAATTCAGTATGGCCCCTGATTCCCTGCCTCTGGCAACTAGTAAACCTGACAAATACTACAGGGTTTCTGAGTCCTGCAAATTCCTTTCCAAAAATCCTGTTGCAGATCCAGAGACCATTTCTCAGGGGCCCAAGGGCATTAAGGCTTTTACTGCTAAAAAATCATATCCCTTCTGATAGAGATTATAGGGCACTGGATAGATGGGGTAAAAGGATTTATACTTATGCGACCTTAGCAATTAGGGCATTAAACTGCCAATTTCATATGTTAAAATATCAACAGCATATTATTGGACTGCTTAAACAGAAAATGATGTTTATTCCTGACTGTGTGGAAAATAAAGATTTACAGGATTTAATGCATTCTGCTGAACAAGTTGGAAAACATACTTTGCAATGTGGTTTTGATTCTTTAAAGGCCTCCTGCAGGGTGGCTGTTACTGGGTCTGTGCTTAGAAGGCATGCTTGGATTAAGGATGTCTCTACCTTGGATGGGTCCGGAGCCACTGTGCAGGCACCGGCTTCTGAGGATGTATTCAGGCCTACAGATTTGCATATTATTAGCAAATGTTGGAGCTAAATTGTTGGATGCTCCTTTAAATCAGGACTGCCTGTTTGGCAATAAGGCTGAAGAAGTTCTAAAAAGATGGAAGATAAAGCTAAATCTATGCAAACTGTTAAAGATTTCTTACAAGTGCAACCTCCAAGATTTAGTAGGCATTGGCCTACTAAGAAATAGTCCTTTCCAGCCCCTTCCAGATACTCTCAAGCCAAACCCAGACACAGCAAAAATCCCAGGTTTCAGTCCCAGGGTACTCTCAGAGCTAAGCAGTGGGGGGCCTCCAGTTCCAAATCTGGAAATAAGACACCCCCTACAGTAAACAGTCTCAATGACTTCCTTTTAAAATTACCAAGCACTTATCTTTCAACCGCGCCTTTGGGGGGAAAGATTGCTCTTCATGCAAAGAACTGGGAACTCATAACCCAGGACAAATGGGTTTTAAATATAGTGTCCCAGGGATAGAGATTTCATTTCCACACATTGCCAAAACCAAATGGGTGGCCAGACCTGCCCCCCGAATCAGTGGACAGAGGCTCACAAACAAGTACTTTCTCTCGTGAGCATGGGGGCCATTCAACTGGTGCCAAAAGAGGAAAAGGGGCAAGGTTTTTATTCAAGGCTTTTCCTGGTACCCAGAAAAGACAAATTATGGCATCCAGTCCTGGACCTGTCTTCTCTAAACACATTTCTGGAGATTCCAAAATTCAAGATGCTGACTCTTCACCAGTTACTTCCTATGCTAGGCAAAGACGCCTGGTTGGCAACTCTAGATTTAATAGAAGCATACCTGCACATCCCAATCAGGGAATCTTGCAGAAGATACCTACGCTTCAAAGCAGGCTACTTGCATTATCAGTTCTCTGCACTGCCTTTTGGCTTGTCTACTGCACCCAGGGTATTTTACAAAGTGCCTGGCTCCAGTTATTGCATTTTGCAGGCAAAGAAATATTCAAACATATCCATACCTGGATGATTGTCTAATTCAGGCAGAAAACCAGGGCATACTTTTAAATCATCTGGTGTTTGTAAAAAGGGTTCAAACTTGTCTAGGGTACACTATAAACGAAAAAAAATCTCAACTGGTACCATGTCAACAGATTACATTCTTGGGTGCAAGCTTGAATACGACTGCCCAGATGGTTTTCCTCATGCCAGAGAAGCAAACTCATTTGATAACTTACTTCAAACAAGTGGCCACAAAAGCCCTGCTATCTGTAAGACAAATACTGCAAGCCTTGGGGTTCATGGCCTCATGCATTCTAATTCCATATGCACAACTACATATAGGTTCATAGATTAGTATGAGCCATTTACTTTTTTGGAGATTCAAACCTGCCTT